>NW_005843197.1:248253-271772 GCF_000455745.1 Alligator sinensis
CAGGGGGTCAGGCTAGATGATCTGTTCAGGTCCCTCCTGACCCTAGCTACTATGATACTATGTTACTATGATTATTTCTGTGAGAGGGGGGTTGGTCCTAGCTCAGTCTCCCCCTGGACTTGCCTGCCATGACTTAGATTGAAAGGGAAAAGAGAGAGATTTAGTGGTATTTTAGGAGCAAGGAATCACCATACGCCACCCAGGTGGTAAACTCTCACATTGCAACCTTTATTTCGCAGCAGGAGGTTACAGGGTTGCAATAGCCTCGCTAATTACTTCATTAACGAGAAAAGCCCGTACAGTCAATAAGGGAACTTAGCACTGGATGCCTCATAGATACTTTGAACTAAACATAGTCCTTGCTGCTAATTGCCTCATTAGCTGAGCACGTTCTCTATGTCTTTCATGAGCCTTGTGCCAGGAGCTGCTCCCGCTGCTCTGTTGTAGTTTGTATAGCCATTTCGGCTCATCGTTGCTGTCCCAGTAGGGCTGGTGGCTTGGTCCAGCTTCTACTGCCCATGCATCACCCTGGGAGCATTCTTTCTCAGAGCTTCCCTTGGTGCCATTTCCCGAAGCCCCAGTTCTTCCCTGCACGCACCGAAGCAGCTGCAGCTCTCGGGGAAGTATCCTGTCTTGTGGCTGACCTGCTGTGCTGTCCTGAGTCCCACGATCCTGGCACCCTTCTGGATCGCAGGTCAGGCTTCTCTTTCTCCCTCTTCTGGGGTCCGGTAGTCCCTCGTCTGTCTTCCACTGCCCAAAGGTGAAGTGCGTTTGCCCAGCCACTGGGTTTATACTGGCCATGGCAGGCTAGTTACTCTGACCTTCCCCTAGTGTGTAACTCCCTTCACCTGGCAAGGTGCATTCTAAGGGTCATCCATGCCTGTAACTATCCCAGTAACAGGGCTCCCGCCTGAGCCCCTGTTACACTTTATTTTCAGGAAATAATATATTCAAATTTACTTTACTTAGACAACTCAAAGGTATTATTTTCCTTTGGCAGACAAGGTTCTTTGGGTAAATCTGATATCTTTTATTGGATCAACTAAATAGTTGGAAAAATTTTTCTTAGCAAGCTTTTGGGTTTAAAAACCCGTTGTCAGGCTCAGGAAGCATCTACACTTGGTGTGTGCTCTTCCTGAATGGAATGAATAGTAAAGAAGCCAAAGGCTGGTATGCATGCAAGAAATTTTCCATTTAGTTTCTTTGCACTATGCTAGGTTTTTTCAGAGTCCTCCTTGTTGTGTTAATTAGTATTAAATATTACTGTCCTACCAAAGAGTGCAAGTTCTGAACCAGGATACCACTATGCTTTGCACTATAGAGACACAAAACAGACTGACAGTCCCTGCCCCAAAATGCATACAATGTAAGCATAAAACAGTAGACAATAGATAAATACAGGCATATTTAGGAACACAAGAAAACAGTGAGTCAGTATTTCCCCACTACATTTGGAGCAGACTGGCAGCCAAACTGTTGTCTAGAATCACAGAAAAGGAGAGTTTTAAAGAAATGGGAGCTCCTCCCAATCATGAAGGGCAGCAGGGGAGAAAGCATGGGCAACTGGTGTCACCTTAGTCAGAGGGTGCACATGCTCCCCCAGAGCGACCAGTCAGTGACCGGGGGAGCGGGGTCTCTCCGCGGCTGATTGCGAGATGGCTGATCGCTGCGGCCGATTGCTGCAGCTGCTTCTGGGAGTGGCTGTGGCTGCTTCTGGGAGCACAATAGTACTCCACTCCCTGGCCGGCGCTTGCAGGGCAGGCACCGGCACTCCTGCCTGCCCTCCCTGCCCATTGCCTAAGCGGTGAGCACAGCTGGTCAGGGGTGCACTGGCGCTCTCAGGGGATGCATGTGCACCCCTGTGCATCCCCCTACACGTTGCCATTGGAAGAAAGTCTGAATTTTGAAAATTTTACAGTCGGGACTCATAGTAGAGATTTTATTAGACCAACAAGATTTTTGCAAAAAAAAAAATCTTTGGCATTGGAGAAATGATTGTAAAAGTTTTCTTGGGTAGAAATGCAAGTTCATATTTCATAGGATTTCACAGAGGAGTCAATAGATGGAAAACTCCTCTGGGTAGTCAGTTCATAACTGATATGGAATCTCTCACCTCCTGTGAGGATCTATGACGATGCAAATTACCTTGAAACAAAGACAGGAGCAGAATCTCAGGTCTCCGGTGGTCACAGTTGCTTCCTGCTTGGGAAAATATGAAGATTTCATTTTTTTAAAATCCGCTAAAATTGGATATCTTACGTGTCAGATTTAAATTTAATGATTTAAAATCTCAATTTCAGATGTAAAGTTAACATGAAAATTTAACAAGCAGGTAGCAAAGGATAGCAAGACAAACTGACTGGAGATGAGAATTGACCTTCTGACTAGGAATTAGAAATGATAGGTAGGGTGGGGATTAGCTGTGAAGGGCTTTGAAATTTTGATGCTTTGATTTATCTATTTATGATAATACTTGAAAATTTAGGGAGCACATCTATAGCTGCTAGAATTAGTGTTAAACTAATGTTTTATTCCTGTTTCCAACAGGATCAAAAGCTACAGTTACACTTAATGGCAAAAGAAGAGCATCATAGGAAACTGAATGAAGTTGAGAAATGCTATGCTACTATCACATGTCAATTTGGAATGATAAAAGGGGCTCATGAGAAATTAGAACAGAATGGTAAATATGCCTTGAATATAGCCTGTCAGTAGTAAGTTCAATAATATTTTTACAATCCTGAGAGTTGAAGTCATTCAGCCCCTTGGAGTATTATGCACTTACAGCAGGAGCTGGCAACCTGTGGACTGGCAGCTGGATCCAAATCTCCCATGAAGGTCTGACTGTCCCACAGCAAATTCTCTATAGCCAGTGGGACAGCTGGGGACTTGTAGGGAATTATGTCCCAGTAACCCAAGTCCCTTACCAGTCTCACTTACCCTCTTGGGAGATGCCACTGTTGCAGGGTGGGAAGGTATCAGCATGACCAGCAACCAGGGGATTAATACAGCCCAACTCCTGCAGCCACATCTTTCTTACCCTGAATTTACTGCTGGTGACAGGAATTGGCAGCATCAGCAGCAGGGATGACTGACAGCAGCTACAGTAGAGGGATACTAGAAGATCCCTACACATGACAGCTGCTGCATTGCCAAGATCTCCCTCCGCAGCAGAGGTGTCTTTCATGGGGAGGAGAGGTGGGGGCACGAGACTGACAAAGAAATCACAGTTGTGCCTTTGTTGGCCATGTACTGGGGTGAAGAACAGGCAGGAGGGTTGTCCAGAAAGGGTGGGGGATTAGCAGCCCACAATGGTGGCTGGGTTGCAAGTGGTGGCCTACTATTGTTAAAAGATGGCCAACCCCTGACAGAGTATTTGACAGAGTACTTTTTCACTTTTGTTAGAGAAAAGAGTATAAGCTGCCATCTGCTTGCCATCAACCAAGAGCCCCAGTTCTGATACAGGTTGTTTTAAATTAAATATATTCTCCATTATATAGAAATAGAAAGAAGATAATATGGCAGGTAAAAAAACAACTCATTAGGTACTGAATAAATAGCCAGTCAACCTCTGTAAATTGTGCTGGAGGTGCCCCCTGCAGTGGCTCCTCTTTTAATATTTTTCATTTTGCCACTTGCATCCCCTGCCCCTGATTGGTAGAGGGCCCCCGCTGGCCAGACTGTTTGCCACTGATCACTGGGGAAGTGAAAACTGTGGCATATTTAAAACTGCAGTTTTCGCTTCCCTGGTGATCAGTAGCAAACGGCCCAGCCAGCTGGACCCCTCCGCCAATCAGGTGCAGGGGGTGGCAGGGGCCAAGTGTCAAAATGAAAAAAAATTAAAGGAGCCACTGCAGGGGGAATTTCCAACACAATTTATAGATATCCCTAAGTATAACCCATCTGCACCTAATGTATGACCCTATTCATGTGTTAAAGGACTACAAAATTATTTGTGAATCTATTGAGGCATAGTTTTATTACACTGAATGCCTATATACTTACTTACATTAAATGTTTTTTCACCAAATGGTACATTTTTTCTTCCATAAAATAGTACTATAGTTAATATGTGTACCTCATCTAAAAGTATGTGCAAGTTTGCACCTGCCTCACTTGTATTAAGTCCCCATTGTTTGCATGGAAGTCATGAATTGTTAATGTAAACCTTGACTTGCATGTATGCATTGTTTAGATTTTTTGTTCATGCATCCATGTGAACAGATTTTTTATGTATATATAGGCTGATTATTTAATATTTTTATAGAAACATTATTTTGAAAAGAAGGGGAAAAACAAGATTCCAGCGTAAAAAATTATAGTCTACCAGTGAAGATTAGTAAATTTTTAAAAATCTTAAGATAACTAGAATTTTAGATTAGATAGTGTACCTTATTTACTCAAATCTAAGATGACCCTGAATTTAAGATGATGCCCCCAATAATTAGATTCCATATCTGGAAAACTTATACATTTTTTATAATTTCCAGATATAGAATCTGGCTGGGCCATGCAGCAGCAACAGCGCTGCTGATTGGCTGGGTAGGGGAAAAAGGTCCCCTTCACTCTGTGCCTAGCCTGAGCTGAGCTGTGCCTGATACTAAGGTGGATGGAATAGGGGGCAGAAGCCATAGAGGGCAAGTGGAGGGGGAACAGGAGGCTACTGTGGGTCTGGCTCTGGCCCCAACCTGGGCTCAGGGTCAGAGTTAGAGCTGCAGCAGCTGCCTACTCCTCCTGCCCCACCGCTTTGTATGTTAATCTGAGAGTCTTTTCCACCTATGCTGGTTGGGATAAAAATCCTCATCTTAGGTTTGAGTAAATACGGTAAGTTCTATGCTCTGTTAACATTCTGGGCATTTTACAGGTTGGAGCTATTCCTCTAAGTTAAGTTTTGACAAAGAACTGTGCCTAATGTTTAAAACAAATGAAGGGAAAACATTGCTATTCTTTTTTTTTATATGAGTTTTTGTTTGTTTGCTTTGTTTGTTCTGTTTTATCATGGAAAGCCCTATTCTTTGCCAATGTAGAAAGCACTTTTTGTGGTTACGTGGAAAACTAATATCTTTCAGTATTTACAAAATATGGAATATATATAAACATATTTTATCAGTAAATGTATTTATCATTATTTCCAGGGTGAACACCTGGAAAAGATTAATATAACAGTTACTAACTGCTTCTGTTCAACAAGAAAATTATCTATTCACCATATTAACTGTAGGGTATCTTTCACTGTAGAGAAAATTCATTTTTATTGCAGTCTATAACAGCCATAATAAGCATGTAGATGTAGATTCTTACCAAGCATCTAATCCATGGAAAAGTAATGTAGAAAGGATAGGAGGTAATTTATTTCACAAACAGCCTTCAATATCTAACTCAGTGCTTCTCAGCTTTTTTTAAAGACTTGAGTCGCCCTTCCAAAACTTTTGTTAACTGGGTGGCACCCATTTAAAATATTTATTTATTTATTATAATGGTTATCTGCTTGAAGACAAGCTAGGAAGGAGGAGAAGCAGCAGGCAGGGAAGAATCCATGTTGTAGTTGGGGTGGGAGAAGGGCATACAGATGGAAGAAAAGAGCCTGCACTTATCTTCTCAATTTTATCTCCCCTCTCTGGGGGCACCATCGAAGACCATCACAGACCCCTAAGGCACTGCAGCACCCTTATTGAGCATTACTGACCTAACTACTGTTTTCAATACAATTCGTATATTGGGTATGAAAGCAATAACTCGATTAAAAAAACCTGATGATTTATATTTTTTGGGAGAGATTCTCTACCTGCTAATGAGTCCCTGGACTTGTAGCCCTGACAGCTTTTAAAATCATAGGATAAAATTCTAGCCTTACCGAATTCAAATGGGATTTTTATCATAAACATTAGCATGGCAAAATTTCACCCATGATATTTTTAGTGTTAGAAAGCTTTATTTTGGATACTTAAGAAGTATTTTAAATTTATTTACAATCTAAAAACCTCTTTCTTGCATAATTCTAAAACTATTAGAGACCTAAGGTGCCGCCCATAAGCCTGTTTATCACATTTTAAGCCCTATTTTATTTGAAATTCAGACACTACATCTAATGCCAAGGCAGAACTTCTCCGGACCTTTTTGGAAAGGAAAAAGGAAATCTATGCAGTACTAGGGACTGTAAAAGGACTGAATAAAAGGGAGACAGGAGATAGGTACAGGTTAGGAAAAGGTACAAGGGATAAAGGCAAATGAACTGACAAGTATATGGGAGTTGGTGGGGAGGAAGAAATCCTGTTTTTTAGATGTAAAATTTTAAAACACTTTGACAGTGACATTTTCACACCAGGTCATGAGCAGCCAGGTCTGGAGCTTCTTGGTAATCAAGGTGCTGCCCAGGGTCAGGAGGAACAAGCAGATTTCAGGGACAGTCCATATCAGGAAGTTGGGAGGGATTAAGCAGAGAATGGAATCAGAGAGCAATCCAGGAGACCAAACAGAGAGGGATTCAGAGCTCAGACTAAAGGGAACAGTAAGACTGAACCCTAATGTCCAGATAGTTTCTGTTCGAGATCAGGGGTTTTTATCAGGGAATGGGTGGGTTAGCTAACCTCAGTCAGCCACTCTAGTGCCAATGAATGGGTGGAGGGTAGGCCCTGTTGGAGGCTCCAGGGGTGTTCTGATGAGTCCAGTTGGCCAGCTGCAGGGTGGCAGGCCAGGATGATTGCCTGTGCTGATCAGGGTGAGGCCCTAACTTTGAGGCTGTAGCCTGGCAAAATCTTAAAGGCAAAGGTCCTATTCTTTTCAATAAGGCCAGAATTGCAATCTTGACATTTTTAGTGTACATAGAAATGGATTTCTTTTCCTCCATTGACTTTGACTGCCCAATACCTTCCTTATCCCACCTAATTATAGCTTCCTCGAGATGCTGTAGCTAAGTACAGAAAAGTAAAAAACGCCGAGGTTGAATTGATTCAGTCTTTGCAGGGTTTTTTTTAAACTGCGTAGCTCAGTGGTTCCCAATCTTTTTGGTACCATGGACTGGCAGGAGTGAGATGGGACCCAGCTGCCTCCCTCCTGGGGCTGCCCCACTGCCCAGCTTTAACCCTGGAAGTTCAGCTTTAACCCCGGAAGCTGCTCGCCCGGGTAGACAGATGAAGGTCTCATGACATGAGCTGGCAGTCAACCCACCATGGCCTGGTACCAGTCCATGGCCCAGTGGTTGGGAACCTCTGGCATAGACTGAACCAATAAGCGAGTGAACTGATGTTCACTTTTCAAATGAGAGGCAGCCAGATCCCTGCAGTGGTCCATATGAATAGCCAGGGGACACTAGAGCACACCTCCCAGCCTGCTGGCCACTGCAGAGAGCTGGAGCCCTCTGATTCCCCAAGCCATACTCCCTTCTCAGCTTCCCTGCTGGATGAACAACAGGTGTGGGGGAAAGACCCACCCCTTCCACCTGGCATTGGATCCCTAGTTGGGAACAGCCTGGGAGGGTGGGTGGGTGAGAAACTGAAACTGGGGCCATTACTCTGCTTCCACTCTCTATCCCCCATCTCCCCTGCAGGGAGCAGGGCTGGAATCTCTTAGCCACACACCCTTTTCAGCATCCCAGCTGGCTGAGGTAGAGGGGGAGGGAAGTCTGCACCTGGGCTTGGCTCTGCCTGGGGCTGGCTGAGGGGAGGTGGGAAGGGAAGCCCACAACAGAGACTTGACACTGCCCCTGGAGCTGGAAGCCAGGAGCCATGCCCACTCCTCAGCCTCCAGGCTGGATTAGGTGGGGAGCCCACAGTGGGGCTTGGCTTCACCCCTGCCTCAGAACTGGGAGTGGGGTTGGAGTCCCCTAATCACGCCCCCTTCTCAGCCTCTGGGCAGGCTGAGGGGAGAGGGGTGGAAGTTGTGGCTTGGCTCCATTCCCCCAGAATTGGAAGCAATGTCCTTTCCTCAGACTTTGGGCTGGCTGATGTCAAGGGGTGGAGGGAGGGGGAAGCCTGCACCAGGGCTTGGCTTTGGCCCCTAGAGCCTTGAACCATGCCCCTTCTCAGCCTCCAGACCACCTGAAGGGAGGGAGATAGAGAAGCCCGCAACCGGGCCTTGGCTTTGCCTTCCAGAGCTGGGAGCCATGCCCCTCTCCCAGTGCAGGCTTCTTCCTCTTCCTAGCCAGCCAGGAAGCTAAAAATGGGGCACGGTTCCCAGCTCCTGATTCATGGGGGCAGGGTCAAGATGTGGTAAAATGTTAATGTTGAAAATTAATGGAGTCAAATCCAGCTAATACTTCACATGTAAGAAATACTCTTTAAAACCCAATATTTCTTTTTAAATGGCCTGCATCTTAAGTCTGAGTAAAAGAACCCACCACCCCCTCTTATATGTACTATAAAGGTTGTGTTCTTTTAAATGCATCTTTGTTTTATTTATTTTTTAAATTGCTAATGAGAAAATGTGGGTGCATCTTAAATTCAAAGGGGTTTAGGTAATGCTTTTCTTTAAAAATGACTCCCTTTTTGAAAACATGAAATTTAAACTATAGAGTGTCTAGCACTTTTTGAGCCTAATTCTGCTGGAGTTCTTTGCATACAACTACAGTAGTTTTGTAGTGTCATATATAAATAAATTGTTAAAATACATTTAACTTAAATAAGTGTTAAAATACATTTTCAACCTTGGCTTCTTTTTTACAAAGAGATTTTAATTTATAAAACCATATGATGCTTTCTTTAAAATATAAAGGTATATTTTGAAAAATGTATTTTTTAAAATTGTTTTTAATTCAAGTGGTAGAAGCAATACAACTTAACAAGAAATTGACATCAGTGAATAAAAGACAAGAGTCTGAAATAAATAATCTAAAAGAAGTAAGTATAATATGAATTTCCCAATGTTTAATTGGGTTTGGTTGCGATATCTACAAGCTATATTAATATTATTAATGAGAATAATATGCTACTACACTGAACTTTTCTTCATAAGGTGGTGTTTACTGAATAAATATAATTATGCAGAATAGGAAAGAGAGCACTCATGCTAATATGTTTGGTAGAAGTAAAAAAGCTGGGGTAGGAGTAAAAAAGCATTTCAGATTGCCTAAAATTGGTGGAGAGTTTTTGGGAGTATAACTGAAGATAGTGGGGAGGAGCAATATAGTTATTGAGGGTAGCTGGCTATTGAGCTCTGCCCTGTCTCTCATACTTGCAGAAACTATAGTAATAGTCATACATCCTCTTTGGATTTTTGCCCTTTCCTAATTAGCTAAGTAAGGCAACCTTGGAGGAGTCTGGGAAGTTATCTCTCTCCTCCTAGAAACCTAATAAAGGGTGATAGGAGAAATGTAAAGGTAACTGCAGGATTTGTAGTGGCCATGTATATTCATTATCTCTTCATATTCCAACTTGTCCTTGTCTCCTTCCTACCTCCATTTATTTGAGTCCAGAACTTTTTTCCCCTTGAACCTGAAGCTTTGAATTGCTGTTGCTCTGATATTACCAGGCAGGTGTTGAGCCCCACCCTTCCTTCCCTGTTTCCCAGATGGCTGCTATGTGAAATTACATATGCAGGGGTTGTGAGACTGTTACTTGAAAATGTGAAGCTTGGTCAGTGGAGGACAAAGGATTAATTACAATTTCAGTCTTTTTAACTGATCAGGAATTGGACATTTACTCACCCTTGCTTTTCTGAAAAGTGAGGTTGATGAGTACAACAATGCTTTAAAATTCTTTTTAGTATTGTTTTCATTGTTTACTAGAACACACAACTTTTCATTGTTACGATTCATTGGGGTATAATGCCTTTAAAGACTTGGTTTAGAAATGAGATATATCTTGAGATCCAGACAGTTTAATTGATGAAGTCCTTTTTTCATCTATTTGATTCTTGTAATCTCTAGTTCTTTGCCCACTGTAGACATTTATTTTATGGGTATAGTTTTAATAAAAGCAAAGATAAATCACTAATTATACGTGAGGGCTTTTTTGGTCACATATTGGAATGTAATAAGACACACCTTGAGCATGCAAAACAATCAAGTTCCAAAATGACCGTTTGATCCAAGAGATTGTATAGCTCCTGCCATCATTAAAAACAGACTGAGAAACTTATTAACAATAAAGCAGAACACTGTGGAATTATTGACATGGGTGTGTAAATCATGAGAAGGTTTTATAGCTTTTAGAAAAGGTTTCTGCTGTGCAAATATATTATTCAAATAATAATAGCTATATACTAACAAGTAAATACTCTAGGAAAACAAACTGAAGTGGAAGATTTTTTTTTTTAAATGGTCTGTCCCAATAATGCTTTGTAGGTAAATAATTTTCCTCTGAAGAACAATTTTGATGCAGGTCAAACATAGAAGCCTTAATTTTGTAAAAGTATTTTGTAATCTGCACAAGATAGCATATCTTCTCATGCTATATCAAGAACTGTGTGCATGCTAAGAAAAGTGGCATTTCATAATTGAAAGTGAAAGATATACACTATCATTGTGATCTGATCTTGAACTCTCCATATACTTAAGATTCATAAGAAACCTCAAATTCTATAAACATTTTTGCATAATGGTAAATTAGACTTGTTTCTGATTAAAAGAAAATCAAGAATAATTGTATTTACATTTGTTAAGATGTAATGTAGATAAAATTGTATTGTGTATATCAGAAGTATCCAAAAATAAGTAATGTAGTATAAATTAGTAGAATGTTTCATCTCCAATAATAAAATTATTTAATAAATCAGTACATTTTTTCAAGGATTTTTTCTTGAGGTTTAAGGTCACAAATGAAAAGAGAATATTTTTATAGATGCAGAAAAAAGGGCCATTTCAGACTGTTTGGTTTTTTTGTCTTCTGACTGCCAGGAAATACTTTAATAAAGTATCCTGATATTTTGTGAATGTCTAATTAGACTTTACTCTTTAAGTTTTTCACTGTTCCACTTTGAACACTGGTGGATTAGCTACTGCCACCAAAAAGTAAGCGTTTGTTCGGTTTTTTAAATATAGTTTTACAAAGGAAAAGCAGTATACAGTTGAATTAAATGAAAAAGAAATAATTTGAAGTCAGGAATAATGAGAATCTAATATGTTTAGTCATATAACCACAAAGCTGTGAACAGCAAAAGTTTCTACTTTCAAAAGAACACCTAGAATTGCTTCCTTAGTTCTTTTTTTTCCTTGAAAAAAGATTCAAAACTGAAAACCTGATAAGCTTTTCTATTTTATATGTTTTATGCAAATCTTAAGATACAGACGCTGTTTCCTTGATAATTATGTTTAATGACAATTTACTAGCCACTGTAAAAAAAACCAACAAAAACCAAAAACCAACAACATTTGATGGCTATTTTTATCAGATATTTTGAATTTCAAATAAAAACTAGTGAAACTTTTCAACAAAAAAATCCAGTTATTTCTGCAATTTAGCAGTTTCCTTGCTCACTTCTGGTGAGCAAACAGGTTATACTATGGGTTACTTCACATCACTCCTCTACACTTATGATGGGGCTTGTCAACCCAGGGCATTTTCTGTTTGCTGCTGCCTACAGACTGCATTGTCTTGGAAACTGTATTTCCTTGACTGAGATGGTTAAATCAGGGACAATCCTGCCTTAAGGAGGGGGCTAAACTAGATTTTCTCATGGGGTTCCTTCCAGCCCTACTTTCTGGATTGCCTAAGAAGAAAATAATCCTATGATTTTACAAGCTAAAAAGAAGAAGCATAATGACAATGACTAAATAAGAAGTGTCCTGAGTCCAACACTTTTTCCCTGTGGTCACTTTGGGCATCTACATGTGCGCTTTAATGCGCATAATGTAGATTTTAATGTGTAGTAAAGCATCACTATGGGCACTTTTACACATACTCTGGGGGTGGAGAGGGCAACACTTTCATTAGAGTGACTCCAAGAGCTGCTCTAATTAAAGTGCCACAGTGTTTCATGTACCAGCATCCCTGTGCTTCAAAATGGTGGTGGGGACACTTGAACTAAAGCTAATTTGACGATCTTTAATTCAAGCCCGCCACCACCATTTTGAAGCTTGGGGATGCTGATATATGAGACATGGGAGGCTGCTGGAGCGTGGCAATTATCATGCTCCAGCAGACTCAATTAATCGAGTCTGCTGTTATTACAGTATGTTGGAGCAGCTTCTGCGCTCATGTGCAGGCACCCTGATTGCGCTTTTTAGTTAATGTGCATTAAGACAAGCTAATGTGCAGTTTCCTATTACATCACTAGATTTAATGTGCATTAACTAAAGCATAGCAATGGATGTGTAGACACTCCCTTCATGCTTACTTAGCCAGTGCCAAGTGGTTACAAAGTGGTAAGACTATTCCCCCTTTTGGAGAATGCCCTTGTTGCGCATTCTAGGTGGCATCTGCAAGATATAAAGCCAACATGACAGAAGATATTTTTTTAAAGTTTAGGAGAGTCTGAGAGAATATTCTGCACCCTTGCTCTATTAGACCCTGTTACTACAAATTGCAAAGGAGTGCTTCCATCCCAGGAACAATTTGAGGCAATTCACATGGCTGCCTTAACCTGCTTTCAGGGTTGAGATGGCTTCTAATAGCCACATTAACTTCTGTAGGTGCCAGCTGCCCCACAAAGTCCCTGTGTCAGCCTCTGTGCTGAAGTAGAAATGAATTTCCTGCTTTATCTACTAGACGTACTGTCCTGTCAGCTAGTCTCACAACCATTAGTATGTTTTGCTTTTACCTTACTTACTAAGGTGCTGTCATTCAGTTACTATTGGCAGGAGTCTAAAGTTAAAGAGTACAATTTAACTTAACAAAGTAAACTTATCTTGAAGATTCAGGGAATGAGGCATGCAGATCTAGGGATTAGATATAAAGCTAAGGTTTAGCTGCAATAGATCCTGGATTTGGTTCGGGCAAGCATATCTGCCACATGGAGAATTAGTACCATTGGGTGTGTCTACACAAGATGTTTACTCTGCAGTGGACTAATTAGCTCCGCAGTAAATGTCTTGGCATCTATGTGTGCGCCCCTGTTAAACTGGAGAGAACCAATTTACTCTGTAGAGAACCGATTTATTCCTTCTGTGGAGTATTCTGCAGCAGCACATGTGTAGACACTGCACCGGCTAGCTGGGGCATGAGGGTGCTTCAGTGTGGGGGCTACCTAATGGCTAGCCCCATGCTGAAACACCCTCATGCCCCAGCCAGCCCCTCTGCACTATGCTGAGCTGGGGGAGCAGCCCTGGCTGGCAGGCTGACCCCCTGAGCCCCCTGCCAGCCGGGCTGCTTTGACCTGGCTCAATGTGCTGCATTCCCAGGTGCACATTTAAATGTCAATAAACTTCTGGGCACATGTTAAAATGGCATGCCTGGGAGCAATAAACTCCGGAGCAATAAACTCCATAGTTTATAGCTTCGCATTAATTGCATGTATAGACACGCCCATTGTTTCCTAGATGCAGTGGAGGTTATTTGTTTGATTACCAAAACTTCTAGTACTGGCCTTGGAATACCCAGAAGCTCTAAAAACAATTAGTTGTACGGCCTGGGGAGGATACAGTCTCCTGACCTGGACTCCTTACAAGTACAGACTTGATCATTTGTCTTAACAGGTCCTGTGGCAATAGCTTTTATTTGGATTTTGGTGTTAGCTATTATATTTAGGGATTTTTTTCAAGCATTTGGTAATTATTGTTTATGAGACTCATAAATGGAAACATGGCAAAGATAAAAGCAGTTAGAAGCAAGCAAGCAAACAAACAAATAACCTTGTTAAGCAATGCTTGAAAAGTTTATCACAGAATTAACCTTTCAGCAAGATGATAGTTTTGGGGAGAAGGCCATCAGCAAAGTCAAAGATTTGTCTAGTGCCTTATCTACCTTAAAAACCAAGAGGATGAAACATACTATTTTTACATCACTTTTATAAGGGTTTTTTACTTGTATGGATTGTTTACAGGGTTCTGAAGAGAACCAATATCTTATTGCCAGTAGGAAGTTCAAAGGGGAAAGTTAGAAGCAGCAGCAGAAGCCCTGGGATTCAGACATGGTTACCTTAGGAAGAAAATGTTTTATTTGTTTGGTTTTTGTTAACATTTAGAGGATTGCCTTTGCAATGATAAAAGTATACACATATTATTATTTTTATTTTAAAACTTTATAATTATTCATAAATTGACCTTTATATCCCTTTCACTTCAGAAAGCTTTCCACTTGCTTCTGGCAAGTGGCTTTATCTAGATCTGATTTCTTTTCTCTGTTCATAAGAGAAAAAAATATTACCACATCTCAGGCTGATGATTGGCCTAAAATGTACATACCCCACAAGCTAGGAAGGATTTCCATTCTTCTCATTAAGCTCCATGGATACAATGTGCATAACATGATTTTTTACATAACACAATAAGAAACAAGGATCTAATTGTGTTCTATGTAGATTTTTTTCTGTGCGTGGACGCTATCCCTGAATTTTAGAAAATGTTAAGTGGTGGGCCCAGAGAAAGTGTTTGCACCTGCTTGAGTATTGGACTTTATAGATCACAAAAACCTTATAACTATCTCCTAAAAACAGCAAAGTCAGATGATATATTAAAACTTGGCCAATGTTCCCTTCTACTAACACCCGCTTTGACATTAAATTTTGCGAATATAATTTATTTCTTGCTGTATAAGCAAATAATAGTATTATACTATTTTTATGTGAAAAAAGGAAATATCCTAACTAGATGTTACACTACAGATTACTGCAAAGTAATATTATACTCTTTAAGAACTTTTAAATTAAACAACGATATTTTGTCCACATTCAGTCACTTTAGACTCATTTAGAACAACAACATATAAAAGCTAATTATTGGAAAAATGAGAATATGAATGTATTGACTAGTTTCATTCATATAACTCTATAGTCATGATTTTTAAATACAAGATAATCTTCATTTTTCTTTTGTACTGTTATATGATTTTGTCCAGAACAGTTAAACCATTGCTTTGTGATAAGATGGAATTCCAGTTTTGTGAAGAAAAGTTAAACAGACCAAACTTAGTTGCTAGATAAAACTATTACCATTCTGAATGCTTAGTTCGCCACTATGGCATCATGAAGAATTCTTGATACTATCTGTGAACAGCATTCATAACCTCTGCTATTTGTCTGAGTAAACGTCAGAGCGCTCAAGGAGAGAGCGATATTAAACAGACTACCTTGTACCAGAAAGGGAGGGGTGGGGGAGAAAAGGGAACAATATTTATGACTCCAAGAACTATAAGTTGTAATTTAATGAGATCAAAGCATTTGCTGTTTATTTGCTGCACTAGCAGCTTTGAATAAACTAGTTAGAAAACAGACACTGAAAAAAGCTCAGGATATTTAAAAGGTTGTAAGACTATGAAATCAAAGGCATATTTTAAATGGAAAATCATGTTGTAGAGGTCTTTAATATTAATTTAGTATTCCCTTGAGATTAAGTAATTAATGGTACAGAGAAAGCAAAGATCCCCAAAATGTTTTGTCAGTTCCTACTTTTACCAGATATCCACTGCTCTTCCTTTTCCCCCTGCTGTTTCCCAAGAGTACACAGCAAGACTCACTGGTGGACTCATGGAGGACCGTGCCTGTTGTGTGGCTCAACATTGGAGTTTTCTGTCAGTATCAACTATTATAGTGGTGGCCAACCTTCTTGGCAGGCATGGCACTCTGAAGCCTTTCCCCTCCCTGTTTTGCTACTCTGCTTTTGCTTTCTGCCCTATGCTCTCTGCCCAGGGCTGGTCCAAAGGTAATTGGCACCCTAGGTGAACTGTGTACCTCGGCGCCCCCACCACTTCCAATGTAGAGGAAAATAAGAAGTCTAGAATGAACTTTTATGGCTCAGTGGGGAGAGCAGCCTGGAAACTGGACCCTGCATCCCCACCGCCAGCCCGGGTTCCGGCTCCGGCCCCATGGGGTGGGTGCGCTGGGTAGGAGTGAGGGGCACCCCTGACCTGGGGGTGGGGGCTGCAGGTCAGGAATAAGGGGCATTAGGCGGACTGGGGGCAGGGCAGGGCCGGTCCAAGGTGGAGCCATAGCCAGCCAGGGCTGATATTTAGAATTATGTTCCTGTTATTTTGTTCTGCATATAATTTTGGCACCCCCTCCCCTTCCCCCAAATTTTGCCACCCTAGGTGACTGCCTAGTTCACCTAATGGTTGGATCAGCCCTGTCTCTTCCCCCATCTGCTGCTCTGTTTTCTGCATCCTGCCCTATCCGCCGCTTTGCTGCTTGTCCTTTCCTGATCTGATGGATGCCGCACACAGAGGCTGCCTGTACTTTTTGTGGCACATGTGCTTCAGGTTGTCCACTCCAGAACTATAATATGACTCATTGTCCACTTCTTTGACTTTCCTACAAAGAGATAGTAGCAATATTTATATACCCTTTCTTGGCAGGACAAGGTTTAAAATATGTTATTGAAAATGATATACATTGTATACAATATCTGGTAAAATTAACATAACTCTTCACAATGAAAAAAACTTTAACCCCTGGTTAAAATTTAACCAGTCATTACTATTAATGTAATTTGTATTACTTAATTTCATTTACTTTGGTGTTTCCATTCATTTTTCTTTTTTTTTAAAGAGAGGGCAGGAGTCAGGATAGTTTAAAAGATTTGTCTTTGTTGTGAGTTGAAATGCTGATACTGGATTAACTATTTATGCATGTTTCCTGTGTTAAGGAACTGAAGAAAGTAACTACAGACTTGATAAGGTCCAAGGTCACATGTCAGTACAGGGTGGGAGAAGAAAACATCAATCTTACAGCAAAGGAAGAGCAGTTACAAGAACTACAACAAAAAATTAGAATGGTATTTCAGGAAATTTAACATTTGTTAGCTAATGCTTCCTTTAATAAACAGCTGTAATGATTTCTAACTTACACATTCAAATTGTTACATATCTTATATGATCTACGTATATTTTGTGACAAAACTATTGGGTATTATATGTTACATTTTCTGAGAAACTCAGTGTATTAGGACTATAAAATATTATTTTGTTGTTAGTAAGATTCCATTTCTTTAAAGTACTAAATCTTAACCTTTAAAATAATTATACAAAATGATAGTTGAATATAGGTTGGTTAAAAATAGCATTGTCTAATATTGAAGATCATTGAGTAATATTTCTGTATGTTATCTTTTGTTAAGGAGTCAGTGATTAGTAAAAGAGTCAATGAAGAAAATGCGCACATTAGAGAGGAGAAACAAGTGAGTTATAAATATTATTTTTCATTTTAAAATGGATTAATACTTCTGATTAGTATTTTAAGTTTTTATAGAAACCTATGCTAAACTATTAAAAAAGTAATTATTAAAACAATTACTTTTAAAAAGAGACTTACTGGTACTATACATATAAACATGATCTTAGTTTCTGCTTTATAAGAAATCAATTAATAGGACAAAGTAAGTTTTGCATTAACTTTTCAGCAATACATTTCCAAATCTTCATTTACTTGAGATCAGATGCATGTAAATCTGGCATGCCACTGAAAATAATATTCAGCAAATTTTTTCCATAAAGTTATACAGGAAGGTTTGTAAAACTTTCTCCTTCCTTCTGACAACAGTACCCAATGAAATTCTTGTATCTCACTGGCAGCCCAATTAGGTAAAATTGGAATCATGTGTCAAACATCTAAATGAAGTATTCAGACACACATTCTCTGTAACAGCAGCATAGTACTCTGCTTTTCAGGGTATCTAGTGAAAGAGTTATAGAACACTCCCACTCCATAGGTCATTAAAATCAAGCTTTTGAAAGTGATGTACTTGGTCTCAGGGAGGTGAAGGAGCAGAATGCTGACCACATTATCCACTGAACACCCTTTAAAGGCTGACTTAGTGACAGAGACTGCATTTTGACTTTGAAGAACACTCACCATGAAATATTAGAAAAAGCAGGTACTACATGCTTATGAGAGTTTAGCTTCACAGTTACCATGATTCTGAGTTGTATCAAGAACAGCCCTGTAGTGAGTTTTCAGTCTAATGCACATGTGTGTGTTTTCGTTATTTGGGAAGACAGGCAAGTATTCCCATAGTTAAAGGTGCATACATTTTAGTTTTACCTGTTTCTATTATTAGTTAGGTTTTTGAATTGCTAGTTTTTGTGTTTAGTGTTCCCTTGTCTTGATATCAGTCACAAGACGGGAACTGTAGGAGGAAATGTTACTTAATTATAGGAAGAAGTTTAGAGTTCTGTCTCATATTTCCTCCATTTCCCCATTTGTGTTAGAAATCTTTCATTCTGTTAATGTACAGAATGCTGAAAAATCACTCCTTGCCCCTAAATAAGTTAGCAAATATGCACTATAGTATGCACATACAGGTGCAGAAGGACAGTGTTACCTAGTGTAGTAGTATACACTGCACAAGACTCAGAAGACATGAATTCCATTTTAAATTATGCTTCTGATCTGTGAGGTTGACCTTAAGTAAGCTACTTCACAACTCTGTGCTTCAGTTTCATATCTGTTGAATGGGGTTTCCCTTCCTTTGCAATGTACTCAGCCAGGCATTATTATTTGTTACATTTATGCACAAGGGCATATACAGTTTTTTTGTTGAATAGAGCTTCATTTTCTGTTGGACCTTCTCTGATTTTTATTTTGGGCAAAACAGTGTTGGCACTTAGCTATTTGGTTACCCAGTTTTGCTTGCAAAGAGACTTCTGACAGTGTCTTTGGGGAACTACAAACTGGGTAGCCTCACCTCAGTCCCTGAAAAAATCATGGAGCAGGTCTTCAAGGAATCCATTTCTAAGCACTTGGAGAAGAAGGTGATTAGGAACAGTCAGCATGTATTCACCAAGTCAGGCCAACCTGATTACCTTCTGTGATGAGATAACTGGCTCTGTGGATGTGGGTAAAGCCATAGACATGACATACCTTGACTTTAGCAAGGCTTTTGATATGGTCTCCCACAACATTCTTCCAAGCAAGCTATGGAAGTATGGATCGGATAAATTGATTGTAAAGTGGATAGAAAACTGGCTGGATTATTGGGTTTAGAGGTTAGTAATCAATGACTCGATGTCTAGTTGGCAACCAGTATCAAGTGGAGTGCCCCAGTGGTTGGTCCTAGGGCTGGTTTTGTTCAATATCTTCATCAACACCTTGAAGATGGGATGGAGAGTACCCTCAGCAAGTTCATGGATGATACCAAGCTGTGCAGAGTAGTGAATACACTAGAGGGTAGGGCCAGGATTCAGGGTGACCTTGAAAATTGGATGATTGGACGAAAAGAAATCTTGGGTTCAATAAGGACAATGGGGATGTGCGAAACGGGCCATGTTCGATTCGGATTCGGCCCAAATTGGGGGACAGTGATTCGATTTGTTGATTTGGATCACTGTCTCAGTTCAATTTGGCTGAATCCAAATCTGAAGATTCGGTGCTGATGTGGAGAATCAGTGATTCGGTGATAGACACAGCTTTATATATTTTTTCTACATACCTTGAGGTACCAGGCACGGCTCGTGAACGCTGCAATGGTGGGGCGGATGGAACGTCTCACAGGAGTGCAGAGGGGCCCCCCATGTGCTCGGTGGCAGGTCTGGAAGTGGACCAGAAGTACTTCTGATCCACTTCTAGGTCCACTGCCAAGTGCGTGGGGGACTCTCCACATCCCCTGGCTTGGCAATCAGCTGTGGGGGGACCCCAGGTGCCCCCCCAACCCAAGAGGCACCAGTCACTGAGACGGGGGGGGGGGCCAGGAGAGGGTCTTCCACATGCTCTGCGGCAGACCTGGAAATGGATTGGAAGTGCTTCTAGTCCACTTCTGGGTCCGCCACCGAGCGTGATGGGGACCCCTCCGCACTCCTGAGGGATGCTCCATTCACCCCAGCATCTCAGCATTCACAAGCCACCTGGTACCTTGAGGTATGTAGAAAAAACATTTAAAGCTGTGTCTATGTCCAAATTATTGAATTTCTCTTAATCACCCCAAATCGATTCAATTCAGAAAGATTAAAGTGTCTCCTGATTTGATTCGGATTTGGAGATTCAGCTGCTGAATCAGGCCGAATCTCTGCCAAATCAAATCAGCGACTGAAGCTTTGCACAGCCCTAAAGGACAAGGGCTAGGTCTTGCACTTAGGACAGAACAGTCCCATGCACCTGTACAGGCTGGGGGCTGACTGGCTGGCCAGCAGCTCTGGAGCAAAGGACCTGGGGGTTACAGTAGACAATAAACTGAATATGAGCCAGCAGTGTGCCCTTGTTGCAAAAAAGGCTAATGGCATACTGGGCTGCATTACTAGGAGCACTGCAGCAGATCAAGGGAAGAGATTATTCCCCTGTATTCAACACTGGTGAGGCCACATCTGGAGTTTGGTGGGTGAGTATACACACAATGCTACATCACTGTAGTGACATGCTACAGTGACATAGTGTCTATGGGTGTCTACATGTGATCAGCAGCTATTTCGCTGTAGTGGAATGCTAACCCATAATAGCATGCTGCTATGGCAAAGTAGGTGCTAAAAATAACCATGCACAGTGCGTATGGTGCAGTATGGGCAGTTACTGCGCCATGTTTTAGTACTTCCAAGAGGAAATACTAAAGCACAGTGCAGGAACAATGTTGCCATAGGGCAATGTGTAGATGCACCCTGTGTCTAGTTTGGGGCCCTCCACTATAGAAGGATGTAGACAAACTGGAGAGAATCCAATGGATGGCAACAAAAGTTGTTAGGGGCCTGGGGCACATCACTTCTGAGGAGAGGCTGAGAGAATTGGGCCTATGTAGTATGGAAAAGAAAAGACTGAGATGGGATTTAATAGCAGTCTTCAACTATCTGAAGGGTGGTTCCAGAGAGGATGGAGCTAGATTGTTCTTAGTGGTGGCAGATGACAGAACATGGAGCAATGGTCTCAAGTTTCTGCAAGGGAAATTTAGGTTAGATATTAGGAAAAACTTTCTCACTGGGAAGGTAGAAAAGCACTGGAATGGGTTACCCAGAGTGGTTATAGAATCTCCATCATTGGAGGTGTAAGACCCAGCTAGGCAAAGCCATAGCTGGGGTGATATAGTTAGGGGTGGTCCTGCTTTGAGCAGGGGGTTGGACTAGAGGACCTCCTGAGATCCTTCCCAACCCTCTTTTTCTATGATTCTCTGTGTATATGGAAAAAGCTAGAAAATGTTCAAATTGGAAGATTTTTTTAGAAATAAAGGGAACAGTTTGGCTCAAGGGTTTGCTTTTCAATACCAGCCAACTTATAGACATAACAATATTTTCCATTCTGACTCAGCTTTGTCTACATATTTCATCTGCACAAATCATTTACTTGTTGCTGCTTGCTGGATATGTTTTTAGGACTGTGTTCTGTAGGTATTTGTGTATATTTATTGCTTGTTTAGATCATTCTTTCTATCTTGGCATCTTCAGAAATGTATTTTGCATATTGTTTCATGTTACAGTTTTCATTGTCCCCATTCTATCTGTTGTTTCAATTAGCTAATCATTTTTTTTGTTATCACAACCACCATTTAGTTTATTTTGCAAGGATAATGGTGATCACCTTGATCAATTTACATTCTCTAAGATAGTATCAGTTTTACACCTTAATCAACCAGTTATTTGAGTGGTTCTTTATTTCAAAGCTTTTCTTTTTGGGATGAGAATATTCTTCAGAAATAGTTACAGTGCTGCAGTTTTTAAATTTCCATCTCTCCTACAGATTTTTTTCTCTTAGGCAGTGTGCATTACATTCAGTAACAATTAATTATTATTGTTATTCAATAACAGTAATGCAGGTCTATGGCAGAACACGGACTGCAGACAGAAGTGCAGCTTCCTGCTGTAACTGAGAACGCTTTGCAGGAAGTGTTCTGAATTGCAACAATCACCTGAAACAAACAGAAGTTCACTGTTGGTTGTGGCCGGGGTGGGGAATCTGCCTGGGAGACTGCAGCTGCTTTCCCCTAGCAACGGCCCCTCCTCCCTGTGAGACTGCAAAGTTTTCAGAATAGGAGTGGGGAATGGGAGCAGAGGAAACTCATTCTAGGGGTTTACCAGCCAGTTCTGGAAGGTGGAGTGAGTGAATTGGAGCACTCCCACCTCAGGGGGGGCTCCAATACACTGGCCCCACCCTCCAGTGGGGGCTAAAAAACACCCAGACCAAAATCCCTCTGCTCCCTTTCCTCTCTCCCATTCTGAAAACAGTGACATGCTGGACAGGCAAGCAGACAGTTACAAAAGATGCTCTGTTTTGCAATGTCTTTATTTGACTCAAGCAATGAGGATTCAGCTAGCTGTTTGGTACTATGCACTGGGGTTGGAAACAACCCATGTACCTCAGGGTATTGTGGGTATTGTATAGTCATTTAGTAAAGCAAATACTAAATGACTGTGCAGTAACAATCGTATAGTCTGGGGAACACGTAGATGCACCCAGTTACTCATAAGTGTAGTTCTGTTGAATTTGATGAGAATATTATTGTAAATTGGGGGCTTACAATTTGGCTCTGATTTTTATCTTGAAATTAAAATGCTTGTGTGTGTTGTTTTATTAATTCTTAAGAATTTCTATAGTATCACTATAGATCATTGGTAGCTATACTCCAGAAAGTTAAGATTCTAAGCACAAAGCTGAACCCCAAACTGTATCACAACGTTCTGATATATTTGTTGAGATATAATGTACTGCTACTGTGTATAAATTTTGGCCTTGATTCCAAATTCAGGAGATAGCAGAGTTAGAAGAATGTCTTACATTTTTCAAGATGGCTGCTGATAACTTTTACATGCTTCATCTTGGGGCTTTCCAGACTAACACTGTGAAATGACTCTGCTAAATCTGCTGTATTCAGATTCAGGTTGAATTTGACATGTTTAAACATGTCTTATTCAGACTGGCCTAGAATTGTTACTTGACTGTTCATCTAGTTGTATAATATAAGATAATATCTTGAAGAAATTATACTCTATTATATTTTCTCACAGACAGTATACAGAGAGGAGTTGAGTTGCTATTCCTTTCTCCCCTAATTTCTTCCTCCAAACTAATTGTGTTGATTATAAAAAGGAAATATAACAATTATATTCATCTTAACTATGTAATTTGTTGACTAAGAGAAAAATACATTTGCTAATCAAAAATATAAACTATTTGTAATAAATTGGCATTATTTATTTAATACTCAAACTTTGCAAACTAAAGCAGTTATTTAATATTCTTTGATTTATTATTTTCATAAGGAAATTATGAGATCTCTACAACATATGCAGCAGCTGCTCCAGCGACTGACCCAAACAAATGTCAGATTGGAAAGTGAATTGAATGCACTGAAGGCAAACTATAAGGTCAGATTATTCTTGATTATAAAATATGCTAGTAGCTGCTGTAGTGGAGAGTTTAGGACTATTAAAGACATCTGCATGCTTTTCAGAACTTTTGACCTCTTTTTCACTGCTCCCTCAGCTCCTTAACTGTCAGCATAAACCTTGAAACACACCCCATGGTTCTCCTGTCCTGAATACCCCCCCCCCCCCCCAAAAAAAAAAGTTTTTAGGCCCGTTTCT
>NW_005843197.1:271803-277223 GCF_000455745.1 Alligator sinensis
AAAAGATTGCTGGCTCCTTTCTGTCATGTAAAACAAAAACATAATTTTGATTTCCATCACAAATGTTGGTATAATTAAATTATTTTATTTTTGTTTTTAGTTTTGTGTTAATTATTTAGTTTTGTGGGACCTTCTTGCTATTAAAAGGTACTAGAAAAATCCAGTTGAGACTGTAGGGACCTAATCCCATCCTCAATTTTGCCAAAAGGAAACAAATGTCCAGCATAAGGGTATCCCTAGCATAATGCCACCTCTTCTGCCTCCTTTGTCTAGGATTCATGTCCAGAGTGGCAAAAGAGCCAGGTCAGAGTATGTGAGCTGTAACTTTTCTCAGCCAACCTAATTAGAATAGCTTTGCAATTCTGTTTCACAGGAAATCAAACTGTCATGTAGTAAAACTGGGAATTGGAGGAATGCAAATATGATTTCACCAACTTTGTTTTACCCCACTGTTTCTTTAAAAATGCCAGGCACAAACCTGGTGTAGCTAAAGATACGTCCCAAAGTTCCTGTATGTACATACAACAGTATAGGGCAAATAGCAGCAGTGCTGTCCCACAGAAGTGCACCCCACAATAACCTTAAAGGAACATCTGTAAAGCTGAAGGAATAATTTTAGCTCTTTTTAGTCCTTTGATTATTTATTAAGAAACTAAATAGGTTTAGTGTTAAAACTGATGTAAGGTGGATACATACCTGCTTGCATCATCATGTTTCAATAGCTGGCTTGATGTCTAACTACGCTTGATAATAATGGCTTGAAATAATGGTTTGATGTCTAACCTAGGAAGCATTATCAAGTGAGTTTCCCTAGGGGTCTGTGCTGGGCCTGGTGCTGTTTAACACCTTCTTTAATGATTTGGAGGATGAGATTAAGTGTACATTTCAGAAATGTCCAGATGACACCAAGCTGGGTGAAGTTACAGACCAGGGTTGTCAACCCAAGGAAAAAAAAATACTGATAATCTGCAAACTTTTTACTGACAACCAAGCTTTTTACTGATACAAGTTTTTACTGATATATGTTTTACATAATGTAAATGTTACTCTTCTGCCAGGCCCTACCCTGCTGCTGGACCTCAGTTAGAAGGTTTGGGTTTAAATTTAGGGGCTTAATATCAAGCATAGCAAAAATGTAGAAGTTTGGTTGTCAGTCAGAAGTTTGCAGTAAAATATATTCTTTGGTTGGCAACCCTGTTTGACTGCAGTGATGGTTGTACACTGTGCTGTCCCCATCTGCCAGGGGCTCCTATTTACCCCTACGTTCTGATGTTCCCAACTGCACCCTGGAGCATGCTGCCCTTCTCCCCCTACTGACCCCACTTCCCCTATCCTGGTATAGATCCCCAAAGATGCCTCCTTGTGACTTAGCAGTATTACAGGCAGCCTGGGCAGCAGTAGCACATGACTGAGAGAATACTCCTTGCAGGGTGCTGCACTGTTATTTGGACACCAGATGGCAATGCTGTACTGTGTCTGTGTGAGCTTCAAACAAAGTGCAGCTACTTAGTGTTTTAGTGGTGGCTAACGGTTTTTTGTTTTTTTTTTGCAGACTTTACTGACAGCCATTTTTAGCCTGATTTTTTTTTTTACTGACAGTCAGTAAATTTACTGTTAGTTGGCAACCCAGTTATAGAGACTCTGGAGGACAGGATTAGGATTCAGAATGACCTTGATAAACTGGAGAAATGTCCAAAATTAATCAAATGAAGTTCAATAAAACAAGTATGATGTCCTGCACTTGGAGTGGAACAATCACATACACAAATACAGATTGGGGAATGACTGGTTAGGCTGTTGTACTACAAAAGCCTTATAAGCCTATAAAATGAATATGATCCAGCAGAATGCTCTTGTTGCAAAGAAAAACCTAATAGGATACTGGGCTGTTTTAATAGGAATATTGTTTGTAAGTCAAGGAAAATGATTTTTCTGCTTTGTTCAGCACTGGTGAGGCCTAAGGTAGAGTTCCATGTCCAGTTTTTGGTACCACACTTCAAGAAAGATATCAATGATTTAGAAAGGGTCCAGCAAAGAGCAACAAAAATAATTGGAGATCTAAGGAATGTGATTTACAAGAAAAGACTGGAAGAACTAGGATTATTTAGACTGGAGAAGAGAACAGAGAGTGGGAGTTTGGTAACAGTCTTCAAATACCTGAAGTGTGATTATAAAGGGGTTGGTGATCACCTAGTCTCTGTGGCTGCAGGAGACAGAACAAGGAATAATGGTTTTAAATTGCAGCAAGAGTGGTTAAGCAGATTACCTAGAGAGCTTTTGGAACCTTCATCCTTGGAAGTTTTCAAGAGCAAGTTAGAAAAACACTTTTCTAAGATGGTGGTGAGAGGGGAATGATTCTGCGCTGAGCAGAGGATTGGATGCTCTTCCTGAGGTCATTTCCAACCCTATGCTTCTATGATTATTTGCTTTTTTTCTTATTTTTCTTTTATGTAGAGTTTTGTACAGATGACATTAATTTTATGTAAGACATGAGATGGAAGCAGTTTCCATCAGGAATGAATTTGACACTTACACTGCACATTTAGGACTAGGTTCTAGCATCTTCATCATGCAAAACTGGCCAGAATCCCATTTTGGAGTTTAGTTACTGCTTTGTAGCACTCTGTACAGTGGTGCATCAAGAACAGAAATAAACAATTTTCATTTGTAGTTTTAATCTTCAACCATCTGTGTTCCTGCATTTGTATTAGTGTAATATATATTGGTGTCTTAATGATCATTCAGAAATTACCAAGTCTTGATCTGCACAAATGAAAATAAAAGGTCGGTAGTCCACTATTGATCTTTGTAATAGGTCCCTTACCCCATTACTAAGAGATGGAAGACCAGAGTGGGGTCTAGTACCTCAACGAGGGTCCCATGGGGGATATAATCCAGATTTTATACTGCAGAAGGACTGTTGCCAGGTCCAGTGCTTGGGGAGAAGTGACAGTCAACCTCTAGAATGTGTGCTCATGGACCCAAGAGGTAAGGGAGTCCAGAAACTCTGACAGGAAGGAGCCACTGTCAGGGACTGCATAAAAGATAAGTGGCAGAAGCTGCATATTTTGGTTTATTTGTGGACTGGCTTAAGTACTGCAAGGCTGAAGGAGAGGGATGGAGGCTATTCAAGGTGTCCCACAGAGGGACTTGGAGCATGTTTTTGAGTTGATGGGCTGCCAGAGGCCCAGTGAAATAGGAGTGGGCTGTCAGAGCCCCCGTCAATAGTGACTGAGCTACTACAGTCCTGAGAGCTGGTATAGAGAGCATGGGACCCCCAAGAGCCAGTATAGAGGGTGTGAGAGCCAGGGAGATGGTGCAGAAGACATGAAAGCTCTGAGAGACTGAACAGGGACCAAGAAAGAGCCCATGGACTGAGCAAAGGAGAGACAGAGCCCAATTAATAGGGTAGAGGAGATTAGCCACACTTCAGTTAGTCTCCCAAATGTTCCTAGTAACATTAAAGTTGTTGCAAGTGAATGTGAGGGAGGCAACTGATGGGTGGTGAGAGGTGCTTAAACAGGCCTAGCGGTCACCAAGTGGCTTTAGGAAAACTGAAGCCTTTGTTACAATTTTTTAAGCTATCCATTTCTCAATTCCTCTACTTTAATAAAAATAAAAGAAGTAAATCACATCTCAGTCATAAATATAATATTAAATAGATTCATAGATTATAGAGTTGGAAGGGACCCAATGGATTATCGTGCCTGACCCCTGCCCTTGCCAGGAAAGAGGGCCGAGGTCAGATGACCCTGGCCAGGTGACTGTCAAGCCTCCTCCTGACGACCTCCAAGTTAGGTGACAGCACCACCACTCTTGGAAGCCCATTCCAGACTCTGGCCACCCTTATTGTAAAAAATTTCTTCCTAATGTCTAACCTAAATCTACTCTCCACTAGTTTGCACCCATTATTCCTAGTCACTCCCTGGGGCGCCTTAGTAAACAGTGCTTCCCCTATTCCCCATTGACCTCCCCTAATAAATTTATAGGTGGCTACAAGGTCACCCCTCAGCCATCTTTTGTATAGGCTGAAGAGATCCAGATCTCTCAACTTCTCCTCATAGGGTCTTTCACGGAGACCACTAATCATACAAGTGGCCCTCCTCTGAACCCTCTCCAGATCCTCTGTGTCCCTATTGAAGTATGGAGTCCAAAACTGGACACAGTACTCCAACTGTGGCCTGACTAATGCTGCATAGAGGGGGAGCATCACCTCCCTCGATCTGTTGGTCACGCATCTGCTAATACATGACAAGGTGTGATTGGCTTTGTTGATGGCCTCGTTACACTGCTGGCTCACGTTCATCTTGGAGTCAACTATGACTCCAAAATCTCTCTCAGCTGCTGAGCTGCTGAGGAGGACATCCCCCAACCTGTAGGTGTGCTGGGGGTTCCTCCTTCCTAGGTGGAGTACCTTACATTTATCTTTGTTGAATTGCATCCTATTATGTTCCGCCCATTGATCTAGCTTGTCTAGGTCGGCCTGTAACTGCTCCCTGCCCCCTGGTGTATTAACTTTGCCCCATAATTTGGTATCATCCAACCTGTCCAGGTCAGCCTGAATCTGCTCCCTGCCCTCCAGTGTACTAACTTTGCCCCATAACTTGGTATCATCAGTGAACTTGGAGAGGGTGCTCTCCACGCCCTCATCCAAATCGCTGATGAAGATATTGAATAATATCGGTCTGAGGACCGAACCCTGCGGGACCCCACTGGCCACCTCCCTTCAGGCCGAGAAGGATATGGTATCAGGCCTTGGTTCAGGAACCAAGCCCCCATTTACAACATTGTTTCCTGCAGTGGCAATGTGTAGGGTGTGCATGAGAGCGCCAGTACACCCCTACAGGCCACACAGGCAACAGGCAGCGGGGCAGGCAGGAGAGCTGGTGCCCCCCCTGCCAACACCGTCTAGGAAGTGGGAGTGCTGGATGAAGCGCTTTGGCCACTTCTGGGACTGCTGCAGCCGCTTCCTGGTCAGCGCAATAGGCCATGTGGGGGGGTTGGGCCGGGGGGGGGGGGGCCCAGTCACTGGTCACTGCGAGGAGCATGTCGCCCATGGCTTCCTATGGGAGAATCCGTTCTTAGTTACAACGTTTCGACTTAAGACGTGGTTTTCAGAAACCAATTGTGTCAGAACTCCAAGGACTGCCTGTATCTGTAACCCGACTTGTACGTAGCACGTGCCAGAGGCCTCGAAGGTGCGGAGCCTATTTCCCTGCTGCTACTGTCTCACCCGCGCTGCTTCCTCCCCCCGCCGCCCCGCGAGGACTGTCTTCCCGCCGCGGCCAATACCTGGCTGGTCGCGCACGCGCTCCCCCTTCCTCCCCCTCCCGGCGCTGGCGGCCCGGGCGCGCAGGCGCAGTGCGCGCATTCCATCATGGCGGAGCCGTCTGCCTGCGTCTGCAGCGCGGGGCAGCGCC
>NW_005843198.1:0-25999 GCF_000455745.1 Alligator sinensis
ACAGGTCCATGCTGGAGCCAGAGCCCAGGGCTGGTCACACAGGACCCCATGCAACATCACCCCATGGCCAGGCAGTGCCAGGGGTATGGAGCTGCTGCCCCTTAAGTATGTGCAGCACAGAATGAGTTTTGGGGGCAGCCCCTCACCTGATGCAGCTCAGTCCAGCTGCAATGGCACCCAACCAATGCATAGGATCGTGATCAAGCTGGGCTGGGGACCTGCCTGTGCTGGGGCTGACCCACTGCCAGCAGGTCCTGGCCATGTCCAGCTCTGCTCCCTGCCACCAGCAGCTCCGGCTGCTCCCAGGCTTCTGGTGCAGTTGTACCCTGTGCCCTGTCCAGTACCCAGCAAACACAGCCCACCATGTCACATGCCTGGCCCACCCCAGCCTGGCCTCCAGTTTCATCCACGTGTCATTTCTCCCCCTCCTCACCCCCATGCCTGCCCTCCAGTCATCAGGGGGCCCCTGGGCTTGGGCCCAGCTAGCCTGTGTGTTAATTTGCTTATGGGTGGGCCCCTTGAAAGTGCTCTACAGAACTTGTGTTCCCTACAGTTAATTTGTTGTGTGCTCAGCACTGAGCTGTCAACAAGAAGGGAGGGAGGAAGGGGGAGGGGAGGGGAGCAAGCTGCTGGCTGGGATTTACCTGACCTGACCTGGAGGGGGAGATAGATGGATCAGAGCCCCTTGCCTTGTGGCCCCTCCACTGTGTCACCCCTCCAGTTCAGGCCAGGCAAACCCTAGTTGGCAGCTTATTCTCCCTCCCTTCTCCACTCCCTTCCTGCAGACAACCCCAGAGCTGGGGGGGCAGGTGCAAGGCTGGGGGAGAGGGGCAGCTCTTTAGCTGCAGGCAGGTTCCTTGGGATCCTGCAGACAGGCTCAATCCCCTCCAATCCAACAGATGAATGTCTATTAGGTTTGGGGGAGGGGGGGTGCTTTAACTCATAATGCTTTATATAAAGCGCTTTGAGTTAGAGCGGGGGCCTGCGTGTCTGTCAGCACCCTTTGAGGCGGGGACCTTCTCTTCCCCTATCTTTGAACATGGAGAAATATATGAATGGTGCTCTGTAACCAATAGAATAAAACCAACATCAAAAGTGGTCATAAGATGATAGGGTGTGCTCAGGAGAGAGATACACTCAAGTACCATAAGATACTGAAATTTGTTATAAATGATCTGATAGATAGATGTCCAGACTGACAGATATAAAACCACACATAGAACAACACCAGCTGATAAATTCTCAGCGTAATGCACTGATATCTAGCAGCATAAGATATACTGACATTAATGGGATCTGTTAAAAGGCCACAAACCACATGGATGTTTCTATGAGTGAAACAAAGCCACAAAAGGAATAAGAATCAGATATGGGGGGAGGGGGGTATGCGTGTGTGAGAAAGAGACAGAAAAAATTTAAGTTATATAGCAGAAGGTTTTCTAAAATGCCCAAGTGACTTAGGAGTATGAGTTTCATTTCCAAGGAGACTAATTCACTTTCCACTGACCTTTGGCTTAAATACTCAAGTCCCTTTTTGAATATAGCACTTAAAGGTTTTTGAAAATGCTGTCCCTATTTTTATAGAGTTCTCCAACACCCGAGCCCAATGCAGGCAACAAAAATGTAGTTTAGGAAAGAAATGTATTAAAGTTGGAGTTGCTTTTTGTTTCTTGACAACCTTTGGCAAGCCTAGAAATCTTATAAAACAATACTCAGCATGAACATTATTATTACGGGTCTCTAAAAGACTTCAGCACAGCAGTTTGTAAAACCCGCAGCAGACAGCAGTCTTTTACTTTTCTTGCTGGTTTTTTACCACCTCTTCTGGTTAGGTTTTCTGTGTTTTCCTCACCCTGCAGCAGGAGCAGCTTTTAATAGTGGCTAAACATTTAAGGTTTTTCAATTCTTCCTCTCTTTTTGTTGACTGTTTTGGCAGCATTGGCCCAAGGCAGAACACCCAAGATGTACTGTAGTCTTGCAAGCAGTTAGTGAGTTTAATGGCCACAAGAAAGCAAGCATATTTTGGCACTTATGGATGGGTTGGGGGATGAGGAACTGTACTACAGATGCAAGAGAAACCTGGGCTAAAGATGTGCATGTGTGTGCATGCACAAGACCTTTTCTCCCTCCCAAGAGTGTAATATTGCTTCTCTTCTGAAAGTATCAGTAAGTCTCTTTCTGAGAATCATTTTTTTAGGTGGTGAGTGTTTCCAAGGGCGAGAAGCTCAGCTCTAATCTGTGCTTTACCCTCTTCTTCCCACAACCCACCACTGTTTTCTATATCATTCTGCTCTAGGGGCTACTCCTTCCAGCTCAATCCTGCCTCATGATCTGCCAGGGTTCTAGTCCCATTTATACCATCCAAGCATCAAAACCCAAAATTGGAGCCATCAGAAAAGTTGCCTTCTTTTCCATAATAAACTATTAAATGTGATAGGTCTCTTCAAAACTGGCAAAGCATGGGCAACAGGAAATCACTAGTACTAGTGGGTTAGTAATCCATATTCAAGAGAGAAATGAATGCTTAGTGGCATTGGTGGGGTAGTGCTGGACAGCATTTCTGCTTTCTTTCCCTGAAAATTGGTGATGCCTGCAAGATTCCTCTGCCTCAGGCTGCCTGTAGAAAACTTTCATCATGAAACAGATGGGTTTATTTCAGATCTTAAACTTGGGCCTAATCTGCCAAGTTTCCTACCAGTATTGTCCAGGTAAGTTATTTTAATTTGAAATCAAGGAACTGAGGATGGTTTGGGTTAATATTTGGGTTTGTGGTCTTTCACGTGCAAAACAATATGAAAGAGACTGTACAGAGCCCCAGCAAGTCCAGCGGAATCAGCTGACATCAGGCTTCTTAGTATGATCACAGATTTATTATCTGAAAGGAGGAAATGGTGCCACATACATTGCTGCATGGAGAAGAGTAACCAGCATAGGGGAAGGATAGTGACTTATAGTTTGAAAAAACAAACCACCTGGTGCCTGCTATAAATACACATCCTTGATCAGAAATGGAGATAGAGGAGGCAACTTTTGTGATACGTTGGTGACTAGAGTGGATAAAGAATTATCAGAACAAACTCCCTGATCAGAAAAGGCCTGTGGTTCAGCATTGTGCCTTTGACAATGACCTGTTTCAGAGGTTTAGTGGTTCACTGTTAATGCATGCCCTCTGATCTGCCCTAGCTAAGAGATGTAATAGGACAGCACAGAGGGAAATGGGTTCCTGACCCACCGTTTTGGGAGTTTTCATGTCCCATATCAGAAGGATTTGATAGCTCTGGTAGTTTTTACCCCATTTAACATTGCTGTAATTGCAAGTCTCTCCCTGGGGCTGTATCACAGCATGGTGTAGCAGAAGTTCGGGATTCTATTCCCAACTCTGCTGCAAATTTTCTGTATGACTGTGCGTCTCACTTTGCCCCTCTGTGCTTCAAGCTCCGTCAGTAAAATAAGGATAATGATACTTTTCTGCCTCTAATGGGTGCTATTGAGGCTCAATCCATTAATGTTTCTGAGCACTGTAAAAAGGGCTATGCATAAAACATTATCATTATTCATAAATCTCTAATTGTTTGCAGTCTGACTCTGCTATAATGTCCAATGGCAGCGAGTTCCAGAAGTTTAATTAGTAACAATACTTTGAACTTCTATTGCAGCCAAGTGTCCCCCCTTCTCTGGATCTTTTCTTCTTCCCATGTCTTTTCTTTTTCAGACACGGTCTATAACTTATTTAAATGAGATCCACATTGTCATCTGAATTACTATTGTGTGTTAGTTCTGTAACAGAGCATGATTTAGTCTTCTTGTTGCTGCAGTGAAACTTTTGAAGCTTTCTAAAACTGTTTGCAGTTAATAATTTCCCTCTGCCCCACACCAATTATTCTATGCATGAATATTAATTGATTATGCTGTGTTAGGCGGCAACAGAATTTTGTCTTGAAGTGCTACTGATTTTAAACAGTCTTCCACTTTGGGACTAATGAATAACTCCCACAGAACACTGGACTTTACACAACATACAGAAACACCAACACAAATTCCTGTTTTCTATGAAATTAACTTACAAGGATTTGGGGACCAGCGATTTGTGCTGTGTAGTTTGTGTATGCAATCTTTTTCTGGAGGCAGTTATTTTTCAAAACAGACAGAGCATTCATTCATCACAAAGAGAATTAAGGAAAAGTTGATTTATACTAAACATTAGGCCCCTCACACAACTGTAAACTGTTTAGTTTCAGAGGTTAAGTATAATTTAAGACCAGCTAGTAAGTGAAGGTTTTTTTGTTCAGTTCTTCTAACCTGTAATGAAGCCTAGATTTTTTGCAATAACACAAGGCTCATATTGTAAATAAAGATGTTAATTCAGAAGTGGCATTACAAACAATAGCAGTTTATCTGCATCCATGACAAGCTATATATGCTGCATTTTTCAGTTACTTTGTGACACAGATCATATTTATATGCTAGGCGAGAGCAATTTTCTAAATTAACTGAGTAATTCACTAAGCGCAATTCTCCTGTGTAACTTCTATGAAGTGAGTATTCATCAGCTGGTGTTATTTAACCTAACACACAACAGGACACTTGGCTAGGAAAGGCTTTCTGGGGGTGGGATGAAGGAAGAAGGGAGTAAGGAAAGCAGGGAGGAGCCACTCAAAAAGAGTCCTTCAAGAATACACGATGCTAGAAACATTTTGGTGCACAAATTGAAGGGGCTCAGAGTAACTGAACACCACAGGACTATCAGCTACATGGGCAAAAACCCAGGAAGACACTGAACTTCACAGCTTAATGGAGGTAAGGTCATTTCCCATGAAGGAATAAACTGTTATTTTTTTCTGGTGCATCAATTAGAAGCCTCTTCATCTTTAGTATCAGACCAGGAGATTTTTAGTGTTTTAACTTCCTTTCTTCCTTTCCCTTAGAGAGTGTGTCTCATACATTAAAAGCAGCATGACACATTGTTCATCATTAATTAAATAGTTAATTGTCCATTAATAATCGCTTACAATCATAGAGCTCCTACCATCCCACAGGATCCCAAAGTCATAAATCAGTCGGCTGTGGAATAAAAATTACATCAGGTTTATAACCAGAGTTAATTACTGATGCCTGCAGACTAAAGGATAATCAAACTTGCACATAATAAATTAGAATCAGTGGTTTCAGTAAGCAAAGAAAACAAATCATCAAGTGAGGTAAATGAGATCCATCAAAAAGATGGCATGCATCACTTCATTTTGCCAGCTACTCTGCTCCAATACCTAAAAATATTTACTCAAACCGAGATTTACCTACTCGAAGGTGCAGGCTTTGGAAACACACAAACACAGTTAGGGGAGAACTACACTGAACTATATTTCAGTTCAACTGATTGCAGGACCTTTAACTGCAACACAATGCATTTCTCTGCTATAACAGTTCTAACACAATACATTTGAACATTGCAGGTTTGGGTTGCAAATTGTAGAGAGCAGAATAAATGCCCAGGCAAACTCTTCAGGGCCACAATGGTCATAGACATCTTATTTGTACACTGCTTAGGGCAATGGGCCTCAACATGATTATGGCCTTTAAATGCCACTGCAATATAAGTGTTAAATTATAATAATAGTAGTAGGAGCAGCAGCAACAATGTGGTAGCCTGCAATTACCAATGTATATTTGGCCAATGCTGGATTGTAATGGTTTCTTGGGGGATACACGCATCATTATACTAGCAGAGAAGCTTGAGTTGCCAAGGCTTTAATACATCTATTATTAAAGTCAAATCAGTTGCTGTCTCAGAGGAATGAGGAAGTTGTGTATCTGTCTTTTCAGAACACACTTGAAATGAATCTGGGAATGACAGATCACTAAGCCTCATGACAATACTAAGTAAATTAGCAGAAAAAAATAATTGAGAATGGAGATGAAAAAGGGTTCAATAAATAGGATATGATGAACTATGCAGTTTCTGTGAATTCTTTCTTTTCAGATTATATGGGACCATTAATGATCATCTAGTCTGAACTCATCAGTAACACAGGCCTCAGTCTCACATGGTACTTCATGCAATAAATCCATACCTTCAGTTTAGAACAAAGCGTGTCTTGTATGAAGTCCTTTAGTCTTGATTTAAAGATTTCAAACCATGAAGGACCCACCAGACCATTAAGTAAATTGTTAGTAATTAACCACATTCATTGTTAAAAAATAGTATTTCTAATCTGAATTTTTCTAGGTCCAGGCCTGAGTATGACTGGAGAGGAGTTTAAATCCTGACCCGGCCTGCAGGGACCCCAGCCAGGGTCTGTCTGGAGGTGGAGGGGGGATGCATCCCCTGGCAGGGGTTCCTAGCCCTCCCATCCCTGCTCACTCACTGGCTGGTGGCAAGAGCAGGGTTGGAGCCAGACCCTGGTAGCCTAAGGAGAAGCAGGGGTTTAATCCCCACATTGCAGGGGTGGGGGTGCGGGCACCAATAGGCTCCACTCATGCACCCATGGCCAAGGTGGCCACACGCCAGTAGCCTGAGGAAAGTGGGGTTTAATCCCTTCCATTGCAGGCAGCAGTGGCGGGGGGCCCGGGGGGCCGGCACCCCCCCCCCCCCTCCCCCTGCCACTAGAGCAGCGAGGGGGGTGGGGGGCTGGGGATGCCTGAACACAAGTTCCATAAACCAGTTTGACCTCAATTGGTTAAGCCTGATGCTACTTTCAACCAGGTTTATCTCAAACCGGTTTGGGCCATTTTGAAACTGGTTTATGTGCACTGAACTTATGTTCTGTTACAGGTTTTAACCAGTTTCTGATCACTTAAACCGGTTTGTGTGTAACTTCTGTCCCTAGCTTTATAGACTGTGACCTAATCACCTCATAACCTTCAGTTGGATAGGAGTTTTTTTAGTCTCACACTGCAAGAGGAGCCTTTAGGCCCCTCATTGTTCTTTTCTGAACCTTTCCCAATTTGCTAGGATTCATTTTAAAGTGTGAGCACTAAAAGTGGCCTCAGGTGTCTAGTAATGGTCTAACTAATGCCTGGTCCAATGATAACATCATACCCCTATTTCTACTTGATAGTTTCCTTGCTCATGTATTTATCCCTCTGCTAAAGGAAAAGGTATTCTGCTCCAGATTACTGGAGTTCTTTGGAAGAGTCCTTAGAGTAATGGATAAAGTAAAATGAATAGGTATAATCTCTCTGTAGTTTCTGAAAGCCTTTGATAGTCCTGCAACTGGAATATTTAGGAATCAGAATAACTATGGATTGAGAAAAAATATTATTATGGACAAGAAAATGGTTAACAAATAGGAAATGAAGAGTAAAAATAAATGGTTATTTTCAGTAAGAAAAGATGCCAGTATGTGGATTTCCCAGAAACTGGTCCACTTAACTGGAAAGTAGGGTGGGATAGTATGACAGAAACCTTTCTATATGATGCAAAGTTATTTAAGAAAGGATTAAAAAAAGATTTAAAGGGAGGGACTGAGCAATAAGATGGCAGTTGAAATTCAATGTAGGTATGTGTGCAGTAACGCATATTGGGAAGAACAATTTGAACTACTTATATACACTGATGGTTTCTAAATTAACCACTCAAGAAAAAGACCTAGGTGTTACCGTGGACAGCTCAATGGAAATTTCTGCTCAGTGCACAGCAATGGTCAAAAGATGTAAATAAGATGTTAGACTATATTAAATATGGGATGGAAAATAATACAGAAAATATTGTAATACTGTTAAATTAAACAATATAGTTATATACCTCATTCAAAGATCAGCTTGTGTTGGTCACATCTAAGAAAAGATGTAGCAGAAACAGGAATGGTTGGACAATGAAAATGATTAGTGCCACGAACAAACATTTATATTGGGAGAGATTTTAAAAAGATGCCAAAATGTGAGACACTCAGTTAAACTCACTTTTAAAATAAGGTCCTTAAATGCTCCACACCTCAGATGGCCAAGTTTTAAAATGGATATAATGACATTTGTTTCCCTTTTCTGGGGTCTGATGTACAGTACATGCAGATTCATAGATGAAAGGTGCAAAAGTAGTGTAGATTCTTGTGATAATTGCTTTTAATTCCCATTAATGGTAAATTAGCAAAAATAAAAAAAGAACATTTTTCATTGGGAAAAAAAATAAATGTTTGGGGTTTTTTTTGCATGTTTCTATATATAGGACTTTAAATTTTTTTAAGGTGTTAATTCTGGCATAAGTTTTCTTAGCTAATTACCACATATGCCAATATTAAACACAGTCTTACAGATTCTAGCCATGGATAGTCACCAAACTTTTTGGTTACTACAGTTGATGTTTGCTATAAATAGCTGTCAGATTTGCAAATTTAATGTTGTTTAGTCTGAGTATAAGTGAAGAAAATGGGAACTCCATCTGTCCAGCCATGGGTGGGTGTGGTTTGAAGCAGTCCTGTTTTCTGCCTAGGAGATTTACTTTTATTTCCAAACCTTTGAGTGCCTGGAGGATGTCACAAGGTCCTTCTGCCGCATGGAGCTGTGAAACCAGGAAGGGAAAATATGAACGGAATCAGTTTTATGTAACTTAGAAATGTGTTTAACGTTTGTGTTCTGTGACAGAATGAAGCCAGGTAGAAAGTTTAACCAGTTCCTTTGCACATTTTATTCTGTTGCTCTGGAAGTGCATTCCGTTCCAGGAGATTTGGCAGTGGGTTTGTTCAGAACGTGAATGGGCTGTGTCATTTTTCTACCTATGCATAATAAATTTTAATCACAACGCAATGAAAAAAATGGAAGGTATGCTGTGAAATGGCACGTGTGCTCGTCTATAGAGAAGCATATGGAATAGTAGTTTGAGCATATGTCCCAGAGCCAGGAACAAGTCACTTCTTAGGAAGACACTTAAACTGACTGTGGCTTTAAGGAAGTCATTTAGGATTAGATCTTTGACTACTTCTACTATGACTCCTTAGGGGAGTAGGTTAAAGTAATGTTCTCCCCACACAATATTAGCAGTATCTGGACTGTGGTTGGAGTCCAGCAGTATCTGGACTCCCTGACCCACCAAGCAAGAGAGTGGAAAAGAGTAGGTAGTGAGTGAAGCCATGGCGTGAGAAGCTATTGAGGTACAGAAGGTGAATTAGCACACACCCCTGTCCCTTCTAGGAGCTAGGAAGGAGCAGAGCAGGTCCTGTGTGACCTGGACAAAGACTGAGTATAGCCCTTAGATTCTCAATCTTATTCTTCCCCTAGCAGTTACCAAGATTAAATTGGGAGAACATGAAAAGTCCTAAGATTATACTTAGGATTTGGAGAAAATCATTATTTTTCCAGCACACACACATATGCCAACAAAAAGCAACCAATTATGTAACCACTAAACTGACTGCATGATTGGCAGTGGGCTAAAAAAAGGAAAACTGACCCCTTCCTAACATGACAGGGTAGCTCTGACTTTCACACCTCCAGTAGCATTATCAGTTTTTATCATATCTTTCCTTACACAGAGGCAAGTCTCAGCTCTCTTGGTTTGCTTTAGATTGATTTCCACCTTCCCTGGGACAAAACTCTGCTATCCACTACACAGACTTTATTCACCAAGAGCACCCTCCCAAAGCCCTTATAGACGTTATGAAAGGTGTTTTCACTCACTTGGGTTAAATGAACACAGTGTGTTTTCTTCTTCGTCTTTTTTTTTTTTTTTTTTTTTTTTTATAAAAAAGTAATAAATGAATCATTTCAATTTTGGGCTAGTTTAGGTGTTGTAGTTGTACTATGCAATTACATAAACACAAAAAAGCCAGTTAACCAGTGAGTGGCAGGAATTGGAAGCTCTGAGATGATCTAAAACATTTTAACACATTTTCCATATATTAGAGCTTGGAGTAGTTGTGTTTTGCTTTCTTACAACAGAGACAAGTCAGTAAAAGTCCAAAGGAAAGTTTGAGGTTTTACATTTCTGTTTGTGGTACAGGAAAAGGGTTACGATCTCAGTAGTTGATTCAGTGAAATAACATCTCCTTTATACACATCTGCCTAGCAAGTAGGGCGGTAGTTGGAAATACCCAATCTAAAGCATTAAAGATTTGCTGGCAAATAGCAGAGGCATTTTCTCCCGAGGAAAAATTGTTATATTGAGTAGTCACTTTGCATGCTTAGGAGTTACAGTCAAATACCCAAACACTCTGAATTTGCAGAGCATTTATTATTTTGCAAAATATTTAACACACTGTGAAGTGACTCTGCTGCATATTTCACATTCAAGAAGTCATAATAATGGACCTAAGAAAGAAGATTTTTTTTATATTTGACAATGGTAAGTAATATTTTTATACCAAACTATTTATGTTTCATTTATATTGCAGTTTGAGGGGGCAAATCTGTTTCATGTTCAAAGGCTTTTTATTTGAAAATTGAAATGAGGAGAGTAAGTCAGTGAAAGATAAAACTGTAGGTGGTTCTTCCAGCATAAATTTTGTGCTTTTGCCTGTCTGTGCTGTGATGAATATCCTATTTTAAAGTGATATTAGAACTCAGGAGTGAAATAGCTATTCATCATCATTGTTTGGTGAACAATTTTATGATAAGAAAAAGGACTAAGGACAAGTCAGAACTTTCAGGTTAGGATGTTCTTCCTTGTCAGCCAGTATTTTCTTAGAAGAACATATTTTAAAGCCAGTATTTCAAGTGTATGGAGGCTTTTCTGAGATGGAAGATGTCTTGAACTGTCAAGGCCTCTTCAAGTTTGTAATATTGGGAGGCAAAGAATAAAAAGGAAATAAACACAAAAGGATTCATTATGCAAGTGTATCTTCCTTAATACTAATTAATCTGAATATCAGATTTAGAGGAAAGGAATTAAGTCTGGTAACAGAACTTAGAGGAAAAGGGATGGAAACTCTGGTGAGCTTTCACTAGTATCGTTTGTTTTCTAGAAAAAATTCTGAGCCTTGTTTCATTTCAGCCTTGTTGTCTAGCCTACCTTTTGAATGATTTTATTTTCCTTTAGAGAAGCTATGCTGAGAAACACAATCATATTTTAGTCTCCATGGGAACTGGACAGAGCTAGTATCTAATCATCTCTAAAACATCCATACATTTGTGAACCCTTTTAAAATTAAACATTAATATGATCACCCACTACAGTCTCTGAGTACACTTCCAAGCTACAAGTCCAAATGCACTATTTACTTGAATCACAGTGTGAAGTATCTGATGCAGGAAGTCAGTAAATTGGTCCAGAATCTTAGCCTCAAATGAGATACATATTTGTTTAGTCATATACTATAAATAAAATCCCTAGGCTTGAAATCTTGCCAAGACTATCTGTGCAGTGTTCACATGGTAGTTTCATTTATTATGAGCCTTATTAGCAACTCGTTCAGACTGCATGAACCTAGGAAAAAAAACAGAGTCTAACTAATACATTAACAATGCGCTGTCCACATTGCTAGAGGAGTCTGGTTGTAGGGCTGGTGTACCCAGTGTCAGGAGGATCGTCCTTGGAGAAAGGAATCCCCCTGATGGTCCAAAGTCAATGTACAGATTCCAAGGGGACCTCTCTATGCTGTCAATGGAGCAGTCATGTCTGTTGTAAAGGAGGTAGGATAAAAAATGTCCCTGAATGCTATTTGACCAATTATTTAATGGGTCACAAATGGCTTTATTTTTCTTTTGACATTAGAATAATGATAGGGTTATATTTCTGTTACTCAAAACATGGATACCTAACTAAACAGCCATGTCCCTAAATTCAGCAGCTACTTACAGGAATGCAGATTGGCAGGGAGGACACCCTGATTTAAGAACTAACTTTGGACCCCAACATTTCTGAGAGTGAAATTGGGCTGCTTTGATTTATATTGGAAGATTAATTCTGCTTACCCTGACCTCTTTTCTTCACTTTTGCACCGCTTCCCTTGTACAGAATCAAGGATGAGACCTAAAATTAGTACTTTTTTCAGCACTCTAGTATTATTCCCGACACCTGTACAAGACCATTGTGTACATACTCTACATTTCTTGGGTAGAATCAGCATCTTCCTAGAATTAACACATAGAATAAACTTAATCTATAACTTAATGGGAATTTTGCCTTACACACTGTGTTACTTTAAGGGGCTGTCTCTATTTAATATAACAGCAAAACAGGTGTGTAATTGCAGCTAGAGGTCGTGTATTTTGTTCTCTCCAAACTCAGATTTTGTCCCAGCAGAATATGACCCCACTTAATTATCATATTGTTTTTTTCGCCAGAGGAATTCAAATACTGCCCCAAAGGGCAGTATGCCTGATCTCCTTTCACAGATGGAAAAACTGACTTACAGACATGTGAAATAATTTGTCCAAGGGCACCACAGTGGTCCATGTTGAAACTGCAAGTGCAGCTCTGAACTCCCAAGCCAGTGCCCTGCCTCAGACCCAGGTTCTTTAGTGGTATCAGCAGCAGGTGAAGACATTCAGTTACAGGTCAACCGAGCTTAAATTCACACTGAACCTAACATTGATATTTTAGACATTCTAACAATTCAAGTAGATTTTTTTTCTGATTATTTTATGTGCTACCAGATTTAGGATTTCTGGTTGTTCTGTTCTGGCAAGAAATGGATAGAACTGGCAAAGCACTGTTAGAAAAAAAAAACCACCTTAAAACTACTTGTGGCCTGGTTTCTTAGACACATCAGTCCAGAGAAGCTTTGAATAATGACCCAAGATTTTTGAGATGCACCAATCACATGAAATATGTATTTATATTCAGCTCAAAAGAATGTGTGACACAATTCAAAGGAAAGCAAATAGCAAATTTAAGGACAGAAAATACAAGGTGGTGGGTATTTCATAAAAGCCAATAGGACTGAGGTGCTCAATAGCTAACAAAATGTGAAGAGGCAACATAGTTAATTGTAGGCAATTCACTATGAGAAAACAAACCCAGGTGATAATATTAGTTCCACCACTGCATCACAATATGACCCGAGGCAGCCAGTTTTTTAACGGGGGACTCACTTTCAAGGGGTCCCATGCGAGACAAAGTTTTTAGCTTCTGATTTTTCAGAGCTGGTAAGAGCCTTATGCGCTGCTTGACTTTAGGGGAAGTTGTAGATGCTCATTGTTGTAGGAGTCTCTGACTGGACGCCCTAAGAAGGGGCGCCCACAGTAAGTGGATCCTTTTGACCTTTAATTTGAAATAATTTGAGTTTCCACATATGTGAATTTGGATTAATTATACCTACTTCACTGGGATGTTGTGAAGTTTAACTAATTAGTGCCCTTGAAATGTCCAAAGATCTTCAGCTGAAAGATACTTATTTATGCAATCGTCATAATAATGTGGAAAGAATATGTATGCAGTGATAAGGTTCATGCTGTAAAAAATACACAAGATCATAGAATCATAGAAAATGAGGGTTGGAAGGGACCTCAGGAGGTCTCTAGTCCAACCCCCTGCTCAAAGCAGGACCATCCCCAATTATATCATTCCAGGCAAAGCTTTGTCTAGCCGGGTTTTAAAAACCTTCAAGGAAGGAGATTCCACCACCTCTCTGGGTAACCTGTTCTAGTGCTTACTACCCTCCTAGTGTGAAAGTTGTCCCCAGTATCTAACCTTATCTTCCTTTTGCAACTTATGACCATGATGATACATACCACTTCTCTCTCTTCATGCAAAAGTCTGTGCAAACTTATCAAGGGCTTTCTGCAGTGCCTTAGAAATAACACTTGGGCTCTGTTGGACCAATGAGAAAACAAATCACTGAACAACTTACCTAGAGGTATGGAGGATTTGTGATCACTTGAATTCTCTAGCTCCAGACTTGGTACTTCCTGCTAAAAGATCTGCTGCTTCTCAGATGGAAACTATTGCCATTGATGCAGGAATCATGGGATGAAATTTTCTGACTTGAAATCTTGCAAGTCAGCCTCTGCCCAGCCAGTTAAGGAAGTCAGCCAAGTTGATCACAACAGTCCTTTCTTGCCTTATAATCTATAATCCTATGAAAAAAATGTCCAAAGTCAAGCACTTGCAGTTGAGAGCTCCCTGATACTTTCTCCGATATGTTTAAAACTAGGTACAGCCAACATGAAGCCATCAGGCGATTTCCAGTTATACAAGGCATGGGAAAAAGGCAGACGTTCGGGAGGCAAGGCTCAGAAGTATGTAGGGCTTTAAACATAACATTTCCAACATATTCAGTTTCACTTAGAGACAGATATAAAGCCAATGAAATGTCCAGAGACAACCCTAATAAGCAACGGAGTAGGCACACTACATTCTGCACATTATCAGGTAGCTGTTTGTTTGATAGCTTATGTGAAACTGGACAGTCTGTCCGTTTAAGATATAACAGTTAGCCCTGTTGAGGAAGCCCAGTTGTGGGATGCTTGGATAAGCAGGGAGTGGCTTGTCAGGACCTTTAAACCTACCAGAAGAATAAGCAGAGAAGAGGAGGAAACAAGCTGTGAGTGCAACACTATGCTACAAGAAGGGGCCAGGCTGCCATGCTGGGGCTAGAGCAAAAGGGGCTCCACTCCTGGTGCCTGGGCAAGAGAAGAAGGATTTGGTTTTGTTTGTTAGCTTATTTGCTTAAAATACTCTGCTTTGCTTTGGAGAACTGGCTGACGTGCTCCTCAGAAGGCAGCAGGCTAAGCATACACAATGTTGCTTCAAAGTTTCATGGGCCTTTAAGCCAGAGGGACCATTATGATCATACAACAAGACCCCATTGTTAACCATAAAGTTAGTGCATCATGTATAGACAGACAAAGTTCTTTGGGTAAAGCTGATATTATTAGACCAACTCAGATAGTTAGAAACATTCTTCTTTGCAAGCGTTCGGAGACAGTTATCCTTTGTCAGGCAGAGGAAGCTTCTCTTGTGCTCTTCCTGGGTGGAGTAGTAAAGCAGCCAGAGGCCGGTGTATGCAAGAAAGCCAGTCACTTAACATGTAAATTGGGCTGGTCAATAGGTGAGAGACATGTTTGGGGGTGGGGGAATGAATATAGCTGGTAAAAAGTGACACTCATGGACACAGAGGGACAGACTTTCATCTTCAGCTCCCTCTGTGCAAAAATGAAGTTTATTTCCTACCTATGGGGACTTTTTACCATCTTGTACCATCTACACTTTTCCCAGAGCCTGACGAAGGGACTTTGATCCCGAAAGCTTGCAGAAAAGGACAGTTTTCTTGCCATTTTCCAGTTGGTCTAATAAAAGATATCATTTTGGAACCAAGAGTTCTAGTTTTTTGTGAGGCTTTACCTGAGTCATGTATGTGTGTTATCCTTTGAGATACTGATTGGTGTTGGAAGTGATAGGACTGTAGGAGCTAGGTGATAAGAAAATGAGCCAGTTCTCTGTTGGTGCTTAACAGTGATACCTTCAACACTCAAGAGTTATTCAGAGCAAATGAATACCATACACTCATACAGCTGCGACAGCTTGAGAGATAAAGGAAAGGAGTGGAAATGTGACAAGACTTCAGGATTCATTTAATGCAGAGAAAGAGCAGCTGGACTAGGTTGCTTTGCCTTTGCCAGGCACCCAGGATGACAGGGACTCAGAAGAGCTGCTGCTAAACCTTAGCAGCTGAAATAACAACTGCCTCCACAGATGCAGTAAATTCATCTTAGTCAGAGACACTTAAGGAGTAGGTGGTGATTCTTCACTGAAGGGAAGACTAATCAACAATACTCAATTTAAAAACAAAACCCACCAGCAAACTAAACTCAGCAGTATATGCGTCCCATAGGGGTTCCATCCAAAGCCTTCTCAAGCCAGTGGGACTCTTTCCATTCATTCCAGTCCATTCCGAGTCAGACCATAAATGAGAAGACTATATAATGGAGATGATTTAAAGGGCAGATTTTGTCACCTGTACTCATACAGAGCAATCCCTTTAGCCCTTCAGTTTCTCCATTCATTTCAATTGAAGTACTTGAAAAGTAAGGGGATATGCAACACATATCCATCCCTGAATCTACAATAAAATGTAAAAATAGTTTGGTTTGAATGCAACTCTTACACTGACATCTTAAAAAACAGAGACCATTTCCATGTGATTTCTGTAGCCTGAGTAAGTTCATTTTTCTTTTGCCCTATAGTTTTTCCTGATAAATCATACTTCTTGGCAACTGATAATCCCCCTTTCATTCAACCTAAAGGGCCTTTTATTTCAAGCTTGCAGTTCAGGGGCATATAAATCAAAAGAAAAGCAAAGTCAGATGAAAAAGGAACATTATGTGACTGGAAGCATGGAATAAAGAGGCAAAGTCATAAAAAAATATCAGAAAGTCACCGAACAGGGGAGCTCACATAAATTTTTACAGTTCTGGCCCTGCAGGAATTTATATACTTCAGGCTGACCGATTACTTGCTAAATACGTTGACACAACCTTCAGTAGCAAAAACCAACCAATGCCTATATATTTAGTAAATCAGGAATCACTTTAAGCACTTGTGTGTATTGACCAGGCAGACATTCTTCAGCCACAGCTCCAGCTCCAGCTCCAACCACTTACACATGATCCACAAATACAACACAATCACTTAAAAAACCCCATTTTGTTAAAAGGGTAACATTCGTGCCATGCTACACATACCATAGAAATGCTGTGCCCCACACAGTCTGTGCTCTCCACACAGTCCCTACTGTAGTTTCCAGTCACATGCATTGGTTAATATGTGCTTTATATAGTTCATGGTCCTCATGTGTTTGCTACTTTAATACTAACCAATTCATTTCACCTGCACAATACCTATCATGCAAAGGTGGACAGAATCTGTCCTGGAGGTACGGTAGAATTACTGTTTGCTAAGTGACCCCTTTTAGTAGCAACCGCTCCTGTGAAAATTCAGTACTCCATAAAAACATGCACTTTGGTTGATGTACCTAAAACACAACAGCAAGTAACAGGAAAGAAAGCTTGACAAGCATATAGAGCACTATAGGTGAACATGGTACGCTGCAACACTAAATGGAAAGACAAGGTTCTTATCTCCAGGATCGCATAGCCTAACTCAGATGAAGGAAAAACCGGTCAAAATCAAGAAGTCTTTTTGAAGCTGGAAAACCTTTCACAAGTGTGCTAAGATCTTCTACCTGCTGTGACTTCCCGGTTTCAGCTAGGCAAAGGAAAAGAACTGCCATATAGGATTAGTCCAGTGGTCCATCTAATTCTGTATCCTGTTTCCAAGTAAGACTATTTCCAGATGCTTCTCAGAAAGGTGGAGAATCTCCATTATGAATCGACTGTGATAAAAAAGATGCCTATGTAAGAGGAAGTGTCATTTTACCTCTGTTAGGCAGGGTATTGCTTTTGTTCTGAAGCAGAAGGCTTGATGTCCCTTATATGTTTTATCTCACCATTAACTTTTATCTATTCCTGATCACATAAACATCTATTTAAAAAAAAACCAAAACAATGGCAGGAATGCACAGGGCTCATGAGTTCAACCTTGATCTACACATCTGTTCCACAGGTTAATTATTTCCTTGCTTTAGTTATTAGTCTGTTCATTCCACTGTATACCCCTATTCTTAGGATTACAAGGAGTTAAGTAAGGGGCCCAAACTACCTTTTCTATACTATTAATTACAGTATAAACCTCTGTCAACCTCCCTTCTTACTCATCTTCTCTTGATACTGAAAAGCCCTCATTATTTCAACCTCTCCTCTGACAGAATCCCTACCTCTGATCATTCCCATTCCCCTTTTTCTGCCACAGTTCCTGTGAAATGAGGTAATAAAAACTGGACACATGATTCAATATTGAGGCATGTCATATATATATATATATATATATAGAAATCAGTCTTATAAGTAAGATCAGTCTTAATCTTTATCCTTTCCTGTATACAGTCTAATGACTTGCTTTTTGGATCACTGATATGTACTGAATAAATGTTACAGTAAGAAAGGGATGGAAAATACTGAAAATGTTAGGAGAGAGAAATGTCATGAGAGAACAGCTTCTCTCATGATATTTGTGTTTCTGCCACTGGTTCTGGCAGTGGTCCAAACATTGCTGTTCTTAGCTGTACAAAACTCCCACTGATTTAGAGACCACAGAACTTAACTCATGATCAGGAAGTGTAAAAGCATGTGAAAATAAGAAGGAAGAAAAAAAGATTGCTGAAGTCTTTAAGTTTCACAAAATGTCCCAGTCTGGTCTGACTTTGAGAAATATCTTGGGACTGGTTGGATAGTGTATGAATGAGTTCACCATCCCTAAACAGCATTCAGCATCAAGTGGAACTGAACCTATATAACTTTTCTCAGTGATTTTTCATTGTCATGTCTATTGCACCGGACACTGCTTGAACATAGAGCCAAAGCTCTGTATTCAAATACATGTGTCTGTATTCAAGTCTATGTTGCTCCTTATTATAAGGAGGATTTAGGTATCATAGAGCTCATACATTCTGGTCAGAGAATACTTCTTTCCATGAAAACTATTTGCTACCCATTATTCACTATCCAGTTTACAACTTGTCATTTCCCAAGAGATGTTAAAATAGCATGATGGAGCTCCATGTTTACTGCCATTCAGTGACTCCAGATCAAAATGATTCCCTTTAGAAGTAAATTGAAGTTTTATCCAACTGACATCCTCCAAACTCAGAGGGGGTTCTTTCTTGTTATGAGTGCTTCAAATATGTATTAGCTATGCATATAATACCTAGAATAAATAGGTTGGACAGGAGAGAACTCAGTTGGACTATCCCATTTTAGTGTGTCCTCCCTCTAGGGATGGAAGTTCCTATCTACATGGGACAGATTTGATATAGAAGTTACTGATAGACAATAAATACAGTACTATTTCAGAGTACTATATTAAGTTCAGATCATATTTCTCTCGCTTCTGTGAAAGCATCTGATGAGTACAAAAGCTTATGCCTCTCTGAACAAATCAGTCTCTAGGGTACTACCCTGTCCTGCCTTCTGCCTCTCTTCTGTGATTAAATTTACTGTTAGACTGATTGTGCTGAAATTGGCTTAAGTTTTTATCCACAGAACAAGCAATAGGCAATAGTAGTGTGAGCTTCCCAGTACTTCTCACCAGTGCACATGAAGGGGTCACTTTTAGGGGTCTGAGCACAATCCATGCTTCTGTTAAGTTTTACTGGAACAGCTACTACTAATGTTTTTTTGAGTCAAGAAGAGCACTGTGACTGACAAATGCGACTTGCTATTTAACATCTGCATTAAATAAATAACAGTCATTGTTTCAAGGTCAGGCCTCTGTGGCATGGGCCCTGTTACTTGTGGTATATGACCCTAGTTTATGCCCATCTTAAACTGAAAACAACTGGAGAGACCCAGCAATAAGGAATGAATGGTTTTAGGGCAGAATTGTGACTTCTTACTACAATATTACATTGTAGGTCACAGCATAGGATGGGAAAGCAGACTCTGCAAGGTGGCTGGGGCAGGTTTGGGGATGGGGCAGAGACTTAGCTCCTCCTCTGTTGGAGTACGAGGAGAATTAAGAAGGGAAATTGGGATTCAGTGGAGCTATCTATACTGTTCTTGTGGTTCCTCTAAGAATGCTGGCAAGGAGCATGCCCTGCCAAACAACTCCGGCTCTGCATGAGTTAAGCCCAGAAACAAAGCAGTGAAGTCACTCAGACGTGGCCCGCTTGCCACTGCTCTCTAGTGTGCTGGAGACAGAGGACTGAAAGCAGCAGTGGAAGTGACTTCACTGTCTCGTTTATAGGTTTGGCACACTGAAAGAAGGAGGGCAAGATATGGTTCATAGTGGGGGGCTCAGGAATGTCACAAAATCAGGAGATACATACCCAGAGACATAAGGACACTGGCTCTTATTCCAGCTAGTCTATAAAGTTATAATTTAGCCTGTGATTAAAAAATACTTGGAGAGTTAGTAAATAGAAGTAGCCATGTTACCTCACAATGGCTCCTGTTGTTGGTCATATTTGGACCAACAACAGGCTTTGCTTCTGGAAAGGAAATGGCCTATAAAATTCCTATTGGCTTAAGAATTAAAATATCTGTTGAAAATTACGAGAAGCATGTTGGCCAAGCTGGCTGCAACAGGAAATCCTGTCTTTGATTAGCTAGGTTCTCCTTCTCCATCAGTAGGTATAACATGCCCAAAGCCTTTACCTCCAGAAACTGTTCAACACCCTTCGAGAGTTATGGGTAAAAAAATGAATGACAAAATATCTTTGAAAATCTTTCTTCCCTGGGACAGTTGGAAGCTAGTCAGTTAGTCTTCCCAAACACTGCATCTCATTGGTTTTGTTTATCTATCCTTGCTGACATTTTGTTCAATTAGGAAACAATAGCCTTGTTCCAATGTACTGAACAGAATTACTGAAAGTAAGTCATGTGACAGTGAGGGAGTGTTTTCAATTATTCACTCTGATTTTTGCCAGGCCTATGAAGAAAAACAGTCTTCTGCAGGAATCAGGTTTTTCTGCTTCACTTGTGTAAGTTCCCTTTATTCCTTTATTATTATTATTATTATTTTTACAATTACTTTGTGTTTTTTCACAGGAAAGTCAGTTCCCCAAAATGGCCTTGCTCTTTACCCAAAAAATAGTTCTTTCTATTGGGTTGTTCTTCCATTTGTGACCATTCAATGTTTATGGTAAATATAAAAGGAAAAAACAGAAGAACAAAGCAGATCGAGATCACAGGATCTAGATTGAAGTGGGATGCTAGATAACATGCAGTTAATGCTAAGTAGCATAAATAGCATCTTAGGTCTGACTTTTCCACTGTTCTGTTAGCAGCAGAACAGTCCCATTCAATCTGGGAGCTACACCAAATTATTTACGTCCTGTAAATGCTTGGTTTAATATCCAACCAAAAATTTGAACCAAATGGGCACTACTCAAATTATGCATATTGTTTACAGAAGACAGATTGAGTTAGGGCTTTTTTAACATAAAGCTGGAAAAATAAAACTTGAAAAATGAAGGAACATTTGGTTTGAATTACAAACCACAGACAACTTCCATAAGGAGTACTAGAGGTATAGGAATGGCAAGAGAATCTGACAAGCAGCGGGTGCAACAGGGAAAAGATGAATGGATTGGAGAATTGACTTTGAAGTAATTGGTCTTGCCCACAATATATTGAATTAAATTTGGTAGAAAGCAATGAATCATAAAGCTCTTCCATAGCACTTGTGTTGTTGTTTTCTATGTAAAATGAAGTTTCTGGACACAGTAGGAAGCTTATGGACTACATTTTTGTTGCCTTCAGTCTTTGTTTTTGCCTCACTTATGCAGCCATGAATCAATACCTATGGAAGCAGGTCGGGAGTTGGGGTACGAACGAGCACTTAGAGTAATGGAATGGAAATCATCAGGAGTCCTTTGGTTTACTGTCAACTCAGGCATTGACTGACTTTATGATAAGGTTAAGTTGCTTATGGCTGATTTTGGCCTTGAAGAACCAAGGCAGCTCAGGGGGTATAAGTCCTTGCTGCAGCAGTGTCTATGTGGTACAGAAAGGAGATGCTGTTTCTGTGTACTGTAGAAGCAGGCGCAGACTTCCTTGGGAGGTGCTGAGAGGAACAGGCATAAAGCAACTTGTCCGTTACTCGTTCTAGGGGAAAGACAGGCAAGCTTCATCCAGTCTTACCTTAACACAAATCAGACACAGGCCCCTTCTGAGGCATTTAGTATAGTCTTGAAATGTTTCCCCTCATGCTCAGAGGCTGCAGGAAGCTGGGCAATAGCTATCTGCTTTCTGTGCATGGTAGTATAGGAAAGAGAGTCCTGTTGCCCTCTCCATCCTTCCTCCCTGGTGGGCTCTCTTCTGGGCTATGTACAGACAGTAGGGCTGTGCAAAGCTTTGGTCTCTGATTTGATTCGGCGGAGATTTGGCCTGATTCGGTGGCTGAATCTCTGAATCTGAATCGAATCAGAGGACCCTTTAATCTCTCCAAATTGAATTGGAACCCTCTGAATCGATTCGGAAAGATTCAGCGATTCGGACATAGATACAGCTTTAAAAGTTTTTTTATACATACCTCTAGGTAGCAGAGGCTCTGAATGCTGGGATGCTGGGGCGCATTGAGTGTCCCACAGAAGTGCGGGGGGCTCCTCAGTGCACTCAGCAGCAGACCAGGAAGTGGACCAGAAGCACTTTTGGTCCACTTCTGGGTCCACCAGAGAGTGCACGGTGGGGTTCCCCCAGCTCAGCGACTGGTGCCTCCTGGGTCTGAGGGGGCACCAGGGGTCCTCCCCATGGCCAATTGCTGAGCCGGGGGGGCAGGGGGCCCCCTTGCATACTCCCCAGTGGAGTACTCCCGGTCCACTTCTGGGTTCACCATCGAGCACGTGGAGAGCCCCGTCCCTGCACTTCTGTGGGACACTCCATTCACCGCATCATTGCAGCATTCATGAGCTGTGCTGGTACGTTGAGGTATGTAGAAAAAACATGTAAAGCTGTGTTTATGTCCGAATTGCTGATTCTCTGAATCAGCATCAAATCTTTAGATTCGGATTCAGCCAAATCAAATCAGGGACAGTGATCCGAATCAACTAATTGAATCCGAATCTGAATCTGAATTGAATAGGGCCCATTTCGCACACCCCTAACAGACAGTCAAAAAGCCTGAGGCTGATTCAATTTGATCTTCGAAGGTTAGTCTCAGCTGCAAAGATTGAACTGACATTCAATTTTGATTCTGGAAATGCAGCCACATGCCTGCAATGGCTCAGGCTAGAAGTTGGGGGCACTAGAGATGCTGGGGGGCTGTGAGTTAACTTGATTCTGGAGGGGATCTGGGACAGAACCGATTTAAGCTAAATCAGATAAGCCTGACACATCGATCTAGGTTTATCTTAAACTGGTTTTGGCCATTTTGAATGTGGTTTATGTGCACTGAACTTCTGTTGTGTTACAGATTTGAACTAGTTTCTGATCACTGGTTTATGTGTAATTGCTGTCCTTAGCCCTGGAGTGCCACATTTTGGCTGTGAATCTCCCTGTGCCTCAGGTTGCCCATTTGCCCGCTCTCAGGATGCGAGACTTAGTACTTGTAATGCCAGAACCCTGGAATGGAAGGTGTCATTCTGCTCTGAACTCTCCCACAGCACAAGACAATTTGGAACAGGATGGCTGGGTCAGGCCTTCCTCTATCACTCTTGCTGTTACTGTGGGAGTTCCTGGAAGTGTGGTTTGGAACTGTAAGGGCCACCAATCCCATTTCAAAAGCCTTTAAAGTCTGGAGGCAGGTTACAGTGCATAGTCCATAGGCTCATTATATCAGTGTGGCAGGTTTGATTGACTGCTTCCTGTCCAGATGTCGAGGAGATGAACATGCCTCTTTTTCTTCAGCAGCACGCGTGATTCCCCTGGCCCTATCAATCATACTGTTCATGCCAGCCCACTTTCTGTTCTTTCTTCTTTTCTAATGGTCCACATTTAGTCCTTCCTTCCTTTCCAGCTTTTTCAAGCTTACAGGAATGTAACATTGATCCTGACCTTTTCCAGGTTCATTTCGTAACATGTTAGGTTCTTACAGAGATTTGTCATGTCAAAAAATAAATAAAAAGGCAACTAGATTGGGGTCTGCAGACAGGGTTGGAAGTAAATTGATCCAATAAAAAAAAAAAATCTAATTTAACAAAAAAGAAAAAAAGAGAGAGCAAAAGAAAAAAGAAAAGCCCTTTGCATACACATGGGCTTTAATGTTAAACTAAATGCAAATTTTCCACTAAAAAAGAGTTAGGAACTTCAGGCACATGATCCTGAATTAGATCAATGTGCACATTTCAGTTAGGCTCTGAGAGCTATTATGCTATGATGATAAAACATATTGTGGTGTATCTTAAAATCCTTCACAAAGCAGGGACATGATCAGCATCGTGATCCTCATCTTGCGGAAGGGGAAAATGAAGCGCAGGGAGATGAAGTGACTTGCTCCAAGACCTCAAAAAGTGAATGTCAGATTCTGTCCACACAATATTGTCTCCTCCTATCCTTCTGTATCTATGCACATAGGTTTAAATATCTCCTTTCATGCTGGCTTAGGTAAATAACTGAATACTACATGTCTTGTTTGGGGGTGGGGAAAGGTTAAGTGGAAGGAAACCCTGGGAAAAATTTTAAGCATATGCTTCAATCTTAACCACATTTGCAAGTGTTTTCCTAAATCAAAACCTAAAAATTGTAAGACCTTTCTGCTTTGGCTTATTATATAGGAGTCAGGGCTTGACACAGCATTCTTTGTTAAAACTGCCCATAGATACAGCTTTATGGGAACCAGAATTTCTCCCCCTGCAGAGCCCTTCAACATCACAAAAAAACTCAGATCTGTGAATTTTTATCACGGCTATCTTCTTTCCTTGTACTCACATATTTGTCTGTATCCATGGGTGGGTCTAGAATGTATATAACTTCATTGGAATGAGGTAAAAACAATCTGTAGGGCTGTGAAATAGGAGTTTCATTACCAGGAGCAGCTAATGGCAGAATTACAGAACAAAGGATAGTTGGATTGGTGGAACATCAAGCCCATTAAAGAAGATAGAGTCTTTAACACCTGCAAAATGAAGACTTTAGAAGGGATCAGATAGATTACAATGAGCCCTGAAGTCAATTGACTCCATCAGCACTGCCTGATGTGCACAAAATGGGACCTATTCAATTGGATATGACCTGAATTGGGGACAGTGATTTGAATCGTTGATTTGGATCACTGTCGCTGATTCCATTTGGCTGAATTCAAATCTGAAGATTCGATGCTGATTTGGAGAATCAGCGATTCAGCCATAGACACAGCTTCAAATGTTTTTTCTACATACCTCGAGGTACCAGGTGCAGCTCATGAACGCTGCAATGCTGGAGTGGATGGAGTGCCCCACAGAAGTGCAGTCTGCCCCCCCACGTGCTCCATGGTGAACCTAAAAGTGGACCAGAACTACTTCCAGTCCATTTCCAGGTCCACCAGGGAGCGCGGGGGGGGGGGGGCCTTGTGACCCCCCCAGCTTAACGATCAGCCACAGGGGGGCCCTGGGTGTCCCCCCCCCAGACCCAGAAGGCACCAGTCACTGAGCCAGGGGGGCTCCCTGGCAAGCCCAGAAGTGCTGGACCAGAAGTGCTTCTGGTCCACTTCCAGGTCTGCTGCCAAGCATGCTAGGGAGCCCCCCGTGTTTCTATGGGATCCTCCATGCATCCCAGCATCTCAGCATTCATGAACTGCACCTGGTACCTAGAGTATGTAGAAAAAACATTTAAAGCTGTATCTATGTCCGAATCGTTGAATCTTTCCAAATCAATTCATAGAGTTCTGATTTAATTTGGAGAGATTAAAGGGTTCTCTGATTTGATTTGGATTCTGAGATTTGGCCACTGAATTGGGCCAAAAGTCTGCCGAATCGAATCAGGGACTGAAGCTTCGCACAGCCCTACTGCCTGACTAGAAATGCTGCTGCTAGGCAGCTGCTTTTAAACTTCAGGTGAGCCAGTAATCTAAGAGAAATGCAAATGCACCAGTGCATTCTCCTGCATTGGCTTCCTATCTCTAATCATGTGTTGTCTCTTGTTTTAAATGTCAATCATTAACTCTTTGGTGGTAGGACCTGATTTTTTTTTCTGTTTCTACCACACCTGACACAGGGGGAGAGGCAGGGGGGCAGGGGGTGATGGGGAGTGTCACGACCCAGTGATTTTTTGTGCCTCGGCACTATGGAATTTCCTGGCCACGTGAGAGCTCCTTTGCACGGCAGAGTGTTCTGCTGCAATTAAGAGCCTGCGTGCAGGAGAGTTCCCGCCAATTTGCAGTTTCCTTTGCAGGATGCATTTCTTCTTTGCAGCACAGAGATGCACGGTGCAAAGAGTTCCCGCTATTCGGATGCAAATTTGTGCCCCGTTATTGGCCAGTGCTAAATTATTCACACGTGGCGGCTAGTAATTGGCTCGCTGGCCGTTTAAAATTCCGCGCGACTTCCGCCCAAGTCGAAGAGCTTCGAGCACACTACAGAGTGTCTCTGAAGTTATCTGACTTGCGGCTGCCGATCGATAGACTGATCACCTATCGATCTTTCTTCCCGTCACCGAG
>NW_005843198.1:29080-32056 GCF_000455745.1 Alligator sinensis
ATTGCGGACGGATTAACTGGCTTGGGCCCTGCCAGCTGGAACAACTCGTGTGGTTGTTCCGATGACCGGACCACCTGCGTCGTGATTGCAAATGGCGTGAGTAAAGTTTTTTACAACCAATAAGTTGTGTCTGCCTCTCTATTCACCAGCCCGCCCTGACGTACGAGCGTAACTCGAGTCGGCCCTGGCCGTCCGAGACAGGGAGATCCATGAGTAGGTCTGTAGTGAAATAAAATGACTAGTCTTACAATGAAATAATAATAAAAAAAAACATTTAAATATTTTATTTGGAAGAATCAAAACTCTTTTTTTTATCTGCTTTCCTCTCTCCTGCACTTCTTAGCCATCACTGTAACAGGGGGGCCTCCTTGGGGCCAATTTACCTTTGGCCCGCCCACCTGTTCTGGGCCAACCGCCCACCTTCTCGCCCTCCATGCCTTGATGTTAATTAATTAATTAAAGATATTAATAAGGGGGAGGCTGCCCATTTCTTGCCCCGATGCCAGGGGGCGCTATCTGTGGCTCTGTACTTCCCCTACACTGCAGCCCATGCCTTGCAGATGGCATCCAGATGTTACCAACATCCCCGGCCCCACTCTGCGCCCCAGAACCCTACTATTTGAACCCCACCTGGATCCCTCCACTCAGGCGGCCTATTCCGCCTTCATTCCAGGCTGCATAGCTCCCTGAGCTGTTCCCCCTTATAGGTGTTGTCCCCCCAGGACCTTTGGCTACACTGGCCCTGGCCTCACCTCCCGGCCAGTCGGGATCCCAGGCCCTCAGCTCCCGGCATCCCTTGCGGTGGGCCCCTGCCCCTTTGACCCTTCCCGTGGGCCCTTCCGGTGGGCCCCTGGCCCCAGCACTGACCAGTCGGGGGATTTCAAGACAGGTTTCTGAGTCTATGGCCCTTCTCTCTCCCTGGGGTCCACCTTCCAGACCCTATGAGGGGGTAACCCACTCGTTTGTGGAGCTGGGGTTAAGGTAGCCCAACCCACCTTTCACTGGGGTGGTAACTGGTCTGGCATTTCCTGGTGGCTCCCATGCCACTGAGAGCCCCACCAGGCCACCCACTCCCGGCAGGGTGCAGTTTTAGGTCATGCCCAGGACCAGGAGCCTCCTGAGCATCCCCTGCAGCTCCTGCCCTCACTTCCAGAGTGTTCCACGAAGCCTCGTAGCCAGGTGATGTTGCTGCGACACCAGGCAGCATCAAAATGCCCTGTTTATATGGGTGGCCAGAGCTCTAAAATGGCCGCCGCAATTAAGCACCTGCTGGCTGCTTAGCCCCAGGTCTTAAAGTGGCAGGCACAAACAGTGCCCTGCCACAATCACAAATTAGGAAGTACCTTTGGCTCTTAGTCCTATTTTTCCCAGGCAGCTGCTGGCTCATTCTTTTCAGTCTCAGGTTGTTCACCATTGAACATGGACTGGGCTGAAGTTCTTAGCTGCTTTCTCACAAAACCACAAGCAACAGAAGTGTCAGGAACTGGGATCATTCCTAGGGGAAGATCTCCAAGGAAAAAAATAGAGGAAGTGAACTCTGTACATCTTGAAGGCCTAGTAGATGTAGCATTATACCAGGACTGGCTGTTGAGTGCTTTCTTCACAGTTGTGATTCTCAGGTCCATGGCAGTGCACAACTGATTTGCCAGAAAACAGGCAACTCGGAAGCCTGAAGAACCACAAAACCTGGAAAACCTCATCTCCTTACCAGCTGAACTGCCTGGAAGCCTAGAGTCTAGGAGCCTGGATTGGCAAGGAGTCAAGGAGGCAGGCAGGTGACTTGACAGGAAACTTGTCTGGTTTCGTTTTGCTTACAGTCTTACAAAACATTTTGAATTTGATGGGTCAGCATTTTTTGACAGAAAAATGTTCTGTCAGAAAATTTTTAATCAGCTCAAGTGCTCAGTGTATAAGTATTTAGAGATCCTTTCAGATAAAAGGTGCTATGGAGCAGAAAGCTATTACTAGTTGCTTGATAACAAATATTGTCCTGGAAATTTGTGAGAGTATTACCTACCAAAATGTCTGACCCTCTTCAAGACATTGTACATATTAAGGTGCTTCTCACCAATGGAAAAGAGGACCTCTGCTTCTCCTAAGAAGCCTGTGTGTAGTGTTTGTTTTTCTTTTACAAAGTCAAATGAACCTCAATATACACCGCACTTGTATTCCTCCAGCTTTTTTGCTGTCATTTAGCACTCTTGGTCAGGTACTTTACTGTGCATTTTGTTCCTTTTTCCCTTTGGCATTTCATTTGAGTTTGATGAGTATTTGCACAAGGGATGGAACATAGTTCTGTGCCACTAAGGTGATGGGGTAGATTTTGTTTAGACCTGAATTTCCAGATGGCTGGACTTCTTCTTCTGGCTGCACCCCACACCTGCAAATTTGTACATGTTTTGAGTTGTGAGCAGAATGCCTATTGCCTTGACTGCAAACAAGAATTGGGTAGCTCTCTGTGTAACTAATAATCAAGTGATCAGTCAGTCTAATTTATCTATTATATCTATTATATGTGTCAAACATATATTTTAAAATGTTTCAGTTCTACATGTTTTGCTTTTTAATGCATAATATTTCCTACAGTATTCTTGGCTTATGCATTAAGAGGAACAGACCCCAAAAGGAGATAATACAATGGAAAAAAATACCATCAATCACATAATCTTATATTAAAAAGGAATTTCTATTCTTTTCCAATTTGTTTTTACTTGATGTATAAAATAGGTTAAGATTATATGGAAAAATGGAAATTTCAAGCATTGTCAATTCAGTAGGATCAAAACATTTCAGACTGATAATGTCAAATCTTTTACCTTTGAAAGGTAAAACATTAATAAAGAATATTAAATATATGCTGTTAATTGTATCAAATGAATAGTTCAGTATCACATCAATTTGTACTGTGCAAAAATGAAATGAAAAGTTAAGACAAATTTCAAAGTTCTCTGATCAAAAAGTTTTCCAAAACTGACA
>NW_005843198.1:32087-40678 GCF_000455745.1 Alligator sinensis
ACTTTCCAACAGAAAACTGTTCCACTGAGCATTTTTCCACCAGCCCTACCTTATTGTTCTAACAGGCCTATTTCTTTACTCAATAATCATTTTTAAAAAGTGCTACACCTTTTATGTTACATTTTTAACCCAGTGTATTTCTTCTGTGTTTTATTTTGATTCCCTATGCATACACTGAAACAAATCATTTCTTTAATAGGCTGTTTTTGCCCTGGTATAGTGTAGCTATATTCTTTTATGAGGTCCAATCCTTAATCAGGCATTCATAGCTAAAGTGCTGTAATAGAGCTCTCTCTCTAATGCAGAGTCTTTTAAGTGAAGTTCATGGTGCAAAGGTATGATTTTAACACCAGTCTGACATTCCTACCTTACTCATGGCCAAGATCTATTTTGCTAAACCACTTGCAAATCAGATGCGTCAGGGAAAGAATTTAACCTCAATAATTTAATTAATCCTGTCTGAATTACAGTAGTTTCAGGAATCAGACTTCAAGAGAAACTTCTGTCTCTGAATAGCTTTAGAATAATGATCTTGTGTATCTGCTTTCCAATTTGGGAATTCAGCATGCAAATTCAGCAGAAGCCAGGAAGAAGCAACATAACAGAAGTGCCCAAAATATTTGTTAAAAGCACTCCATTGTGCTGGGAGCGCCTGGGAAGAGAATGAAAAGGTGAATGAAAGGAGAATTTACTACAGCACTGCACAGAAATGGAATTAGTCAGTCATGAGATAGCATGTGGTTGTTAGCGGACTGAAAGGCTCTGTTGACTCCGTTTGTTCATCATGACTCTTCCGTAGTGTAGATTATTAGTGTGTGTGGTGGGGGGTGGGGAAAAGTGGGGGCTTATTATAGCTCACTTTTCATATTTCCTTTCCTGTAGGATATTTTAGCTGCTGAAGACCAGAAGAAGTTATTGAAACTGTCATGCCACATAAATGGGAGCACGAGAGGAAAAAAGGCAGTGTCAACAGCTCCCTGAAGATGGATCGAAAGAGCAATGCTGGGAGCAGGAAAGCAAAAAAGTTACGTTCACTTTCAAGATCCCTCATCCTCTGCAACTCCAAGAACAGTGATGATGGGTCCAGCCCTGATGAGAAATGCCCTGATCCCTTTGAGATGTCGACCAGCTGGGGTCCAGAGGGAATTGACATTTACCCTAGACCCCAACTGCTGTGTGGATCAGACATGGATGGCAACATGCCTGAGCCTCTGGCACTCTCGAGTGTGGTCCAGTGCAAGGCTGCTGTGAGCAAGAACTGCAAGAACATGAGAAAACAGTTATTCATCAAGGTAGGCAGTGCGAGGACTATTGTTTATTTTCTGTTTCAAAGTTTTCATGGATAGATTTGCTAATGTTTCTCAGGAGACACAGGGCTGCAGTCAGATTTGCAGGGTCCGTGAGCCAGCGGCATTCCAGCACTGTATAAACAGCACAAAAATATGTTACACTCTGCCTTGCCCCACTTGCCTCTCTCTGCCTGTTGATGACTGATGGTCCATTGAAGTCAGTGTATTGCTAGGCCGTATCTGGTGCAGCAGCACAGCAGGTGCACCCTACCTGGAATGCAGCAGCTCAGCTGTCATAGTACAAAGCTGTCATTGTAGTACAGATGAGTTTTAAGCAGGGATCTTGTGAGATCTCATAAGCAAAGCAAGACTAAACTGGGTGCATCTGTAGAGGGATAACCCTTCTGCCTGTCTGTACTCCTAGATGTGCCACCTTCTTGAGAGATATGAAAGTGACACCTGGTCAGTAAAAATCTGATGTTATTTTTATCAAGAGAAAATGTTTAGACTCCAATGCTCTGGCCATTTGTCAATCTGAGTAATTATACTTTCAATGCCTGCAGTAAATTTCTTCCACAATTTCAGTAGTTCAAATATTGACTTACATGTGGGAGTGGATTCTTCTGTCTGAAATAGTCCTTCCATTAATTTTTTTCATACCTTCCTCAGAGATGGGAGCAAACCAAAATTCCACATCTAAGCACCCACTAACCTGACGGGGTTCCAGATGCAGTTCCAGATTTACTCCTTGTAGTTTGAGTCTCTTCCTAATGATCACAGCTTGCAGGCTAGAGAGCCACAAGGAGAACATGGTGAATAAAAACCATTTCAGCCTCAAAATGGAGCCACAATATAAGGACATGAACCAGACATTCTGCTGCATTCTGATACAAAGTAAAATAAGGACTGAAAGAGAGCCAGCCCCAAAAGATATACTGGAATTCTGTAAAACCACATCACTTCCTCCCATGTAGAAACCACCACGGTGTGCAAGTGGAGGGAGGTTGGCCTCTTGGGCAGCCAGTACATTCTTTGCTGTCTTCCCTTCATGGTCACAGTCCTTTCCTCTTGTCAGGTAGTGTAAGATCCCTTGCTCAAAGGCTCGCAGAATGCCCCGATTTCCCATACCTAGCACAATGCCAACCCACATGTTCCTTGTCATCATCTTACCAAAGACATTTCAGACAGGAAAGAGCAGTCTAGTCAGCTAGTGCATCTGAAGACCAGGAACACTTTAACTTCTCTCTGGAGCTCCAGTAGGAATATCATCTTCCTCAGGAGGCCATTTTTAATCTTCTGTATATACCTCAGAATGACAACTCAGTCTGGTCTTCATGTTTCCTTTCGTAGGAGAGTTGTTGGTATCCCTTGCTTTGGTATTCCTCTTTTTCACCTCGCTGAGGCTGTACGATAGTATAGGAAGGAATTTGTACATCCTCTCTATGTGACACATGTTTGACACATCAAACTCTCTTGTGCAACATGCATCAGGGAGCTCAAGGCAACAATTAGAAGAAAGGAGTCAGTGATTGTCTCCCTGTCCCAGAACACAGGACTCCCTTTTCAACTCCATGGTTAGTTGCAGAAATTCTCTAGTCGCTGTGTGGGGATTAAGTCAGAGAGGCAGTTTTCTCACCAAGAGAGACTTTGTCCACTGCCAAACTTGTGACATGGCCGGGGTACATTATTATATTAGGAAACTCCATTAGTCTATTACTTTTCTGGCTTGCAGAGCCTGCAGCCTTGACCATGACATAAAGCAACACCAATGAGAAATGCACAGGATTTAGGTGGGAGGTAGTATCGGATCATTCCCATGCCAACATGTATACTATTATAAAATGATAAGTCATAGGGAGAGTGTTATCCTTTTTTCATAAATGTGACTACTAGAGAAATTCACAACTTTCCCCCTGCCCGCTGTGAGGATTCTTACCATTGAACCTGGTCAGCTGAGGTTCATATTCAGCCAGGCAATTGTATCTTATACCATTGATGAACAGGAAGGAGCCTGCAGGCTGCATGTTAAATCCTTGGGGGCTAGATGCATCCTGCAGGCTGTCACTTGAACAGCCCTGATCTAGATGCTCCTGGGTTGCAGTAGCAGTTTCTGTAGTTAGCCTCAGCCTGTGTCCTAAGATGTCTCTGAGACAAATTGTGCTACAATGATATGCCTCCATACACATATGAAATATTTCTATTGGAAAGCTGGAAAATGAAAAGTGGTCCATTTGGAACAGGGGAATGAAAATGCTTCCATATTCCCTATATTGCTAAAATAAATCTTTGTATTTTTTTTTTAACCACGTAGCTGGGAAGAGGAGTTTAGTGTTATCTGGAGCACTCTGGATTGTATTCAAGAGGCAAGGGAATCACCTCAGTCCTCAGACTGGTGGTAGCTAAGGGTATCTTCAGCGTTTTCTTGTGGTGCTGCCAGCTTGGAGGAGCTGGGGAGATGGGCTGTTTTGACCTCTCACTCGCTCAGTTCCTCCTTCTATGCACGGTGGAATTAAACAATTTAGGAAGGAAATCCTAGTGGGTGGTTTGTGACCCTTCAGCACTACTAATACGTAAAGTGCAATGGCTCAAGGGACAGTGACTGGGCCTAGAAAAATCAACAAGGGAAAGGAAATGATGGGGGAAAAAAGGGCTGAGGTGGAACAAGAGAAACAAGGACATTTCAGAATGGCCTCTTGGCAGCAATACAGTGTCTTATTATATTTAGTACAAACAACAACTAGACCAATGGAATATTGAACTTATGATTTAAAGGAACATTATCGAGTTGAACACTAGAAACTAATAGTATAGCAGAGACCAGTCATGAAGGGAAGAAGGACTTCTGACCCAATATGGCTTTTTCTGTCTCTAGCATAAGAGGTTTACCATTGACCCCAACATTTACATTTTCTAAGTCAAAGATTTCTAAGACCAAAGCCCAACAAAAACTTTTCTATTTATTTTTTATTCCAATGGAATATATTTTTTTAACCAAACATTGCCTTGGAGCATTCAGGATGCAACAGTGCAGCATTGTGCAAACGCATGAGAACCTGAAAGTGAAACTGAAGAACAAGCAGGAAGCTGACTGGTCTAGTGTTACTGTCCCTGTGATGAGAAAGTCTATATACACGCATCAGCATAATCAATTGGTAATCCTGATTTTAAATTTCATACACATTTCAGAAGCAAATCTGGTAAAAGTAAGGGGATGTTTTTATTTTCTTGACTATTTCTCTTTGAAATCATAACATTCAGGAAAAGAATAAGGATTCAAAGGCAATGTTATGCCAGTTGCCTCAGCATGCATGCATTAGAACAGTAGCCTCAACCTTTTGGCCTCATGGGCAAAATGAGTGGTGCAGGGCTGGTCTGCAGGCCAGATCGGACCCTGCACACCAGGATCATGCCCCAGGGCCCTGCACTGCCCCCATCCCACTGGGATCAGGCTCCAGGGTCCTGCACTATCTCCTCCCAGAGCCATCTCTTGCCCAGTCCCGTATACAGGGATCAGGCTCCAGGGCCCTGCACCACCTCTACCCACCCTGTGTGCTGGGATTGCTTCCCGTCTTGTGCACCTGATCTATTGTGCAAGGCCATAGCCCATGATGCTCCCAATGGATGTGTAGGGACCCCTATGAGCTGGATGACACAGCGCCAGAAGCCAAATCTGGCTTGCAGGCCAGAGGTTGAGCACCCCTGCAACAGAAATTCTCTTATTCCCTGAACACATAACACGTAATCTCAGGTCCATGCAATGTATTAATTTACACGTGGCACCTGAGACTCATGCTTATACAGCCTCTCATTATACCCTGCCCAAATGCAGCTGTTATATGTTTTAGAGGTATCTCTCAACTTATTTGTAGTCTGCTTTACCATCACTGCTGGCTGATTCTCTTGGTTTTTATGCAGTTTTCAGACACCTCTGCTCACATGAAGGCCTCTCTCATATTTTGCAGAGGTTGGGAAAGGAGGATACATGAGGCAGAACATACAGAGAGGTGAATAGTGCCATTTTTTCAGGGAAAGGAGAGAAGGAAAAATGGAGAAGCTCATAAGGGGGAAAAGAAAGAAGGAATGGGGGACATGTAGGATCATGAGGAGATGGAAAAGAGAACAGAAGATGGGAAAATGGGAAACTTGAGACTAGACACTCTGAAAATGAAAGTGAGTGGAGGAGGAGAAAGAGATAGGCAGGAGGAATGAGGACAAAAGAAATGGAGTGGTGTCATGGCTGAACTGCCGAAGCACCATTATCTGGAAAATCTTTAGACTCTCACTGTCTGGTTGGTGCGTTATGAAAACAATATGAAAGAACAACATGTGCCATCATTCACACCTCTGCTAGAAATATCAAACCAAGGGCATGTAGCAAGCAAACAACTTACCCCGAGGGAGATGGTCACTCGGAAAGAATGCCCCGGTCTGACTCCTCCTCTTTCACTTGTAGCTTCCTTACTGTCTTATGCATTGGAGACAAGGTTGTTGGGTAAATACATCTCCTTCTGGGCCTTAACGATCCTGATCAATCCTGCAGTAAACTCAGGTGGCCCGGCAGGGAAAAGAGAGAAAGTGTGACCAGGGTCTGACACTTGATGCACAGACCCAAAGGTAATAGTGGGCAATAGAGACTATACGGCAGGGCTGTTAGGAAAGACAAAACCAATTGTAAGGAGGAGTAGACGGGACCATGGAACATTGTCTTTTAGCTGGCACGTTCCTCTGGAAACTGAAGAACTTGACAGCCATAATCCCCTAGCTTTGAGCTGTCTCACAGCTCTGCATTACGAACTGCGTCTTCTCTTCCACCCACCACCCAGCATCATATCATTATAGGGAACAGCAGGCAACACCCAAACCCTGTAAAAATACAAGTGACAACAGGAAAACTGGAGGCGTCCAGGATCAGGGATTACACTCTGTGACAGGTTTTCTTTATGAGTGCCCCATATTCCACAGGCTGGAGATGCAGGTTTGCCAGTGGATCATAGGTCCCTGCACGGCTCCAAAGCCACATTGACACTTCCACAGGGCCCCACCTACAAAAGGAAAAGCAAGTCATTTTCTCTTCATCAGCATCATGCATTTTTATTAATTTCCTGTTCAAAAGAGGAGTAGTATTTGGCCCATTTGTGAAAGGACAATTTCCATAGCAGCAGACTGTAATGTCTCAAACACAAGACTATGGCAAGCCTGCAGGATCAAGCAAAAACTGGGAGGGACACTGCACTTATCCAGACAATTATTTATTCCTTCCCTTTTTCCATTAAGTCTCTCTCTCTCTCCATCTTTTTTTCTCCTTCCTCCTTCCTGATCATGAAATCAGAGGCGTGTTATCCTTCCAGCAAGCTGAAACATGTTGAGATGCAGGGTGTCATATGAAATAAGTATGTGCTGCAACAGGTGGGACATAGGATACAGGTTTCCAGCAATAAATAAATAAATACAAACATTGCTCAGGCTAATTGAGGGATAGAACAATGTATTTATACGGCTTGCTCTATTTAAACACCTGTGTGTCCATCAACAAGACACAGACTTGCTTTTTTGTGGGAACTTGAACCCCCTGCCACCTGCTGCATTATCCAATTACTTCATTTACCGGTGATCTCCTAATTTCACCACCAGGAAAAAGAAGAAAAAAATTGGAGACAAGCTGGTAGAGAGGGTTGGAGTAGCCCTCTCCAATGGCACTGTGCCACTAGCCCATGAATTTTTCACAGGTATCAGCTGCTATCTTTATTAATTGCAAAGGGAATTTGCAGGCAGCTGCTGAGAAAATAAATGACATTTTGCCTAAATGTTTTTAAAAGGCCAGATCCTCAGCTGGTCTGTGTCAAAATCAATGGAGCTCTGCTGATTTACACCCACAGAGATCCTGTCAGAGCTGCCACAGCAGGAAATGTTTCTCAGAGAAAATTCAAACAGGCTATGTCCTTTAAATATGTGACTGAGAAACCACAGCTTTTTTTAATATGCAGCAGGCTAGAGAAGCCTAATATTTGAGCTCACTATTGTACTGTTGTTTTTTTGTTTTTTGTTTTAAAACAGTCAATCAGGTCATTGTCATCTGTTTAGTTAACTGATTCAGAGACCTTACTTGAACTACCCTTATGCAGCAATGTACTTCATTTCAGACAATCTAACTACTGTGAGTAATGTTAGAGGCGCACAAAAGTTTTTCAGTTTTCCACTGATGCCATGGTTACACTTGCTTCAAAACAACATCTGGAACGAGATGTTTCTAGATGGGACTTTCAGCGAGAACTGTCTAATGAGACCATGACGGAAAAGGCAATCTTGTAAATGGCAAAGATAAAAACATATTTGGATAGTGTGAGTTTGGCAAGAGGAGAATGGACAAAAGTTGGTATACAGTTGCAAACTCCATTTCCAAAATGAAATACACAAAGGAATAACTTGATCTCAGATGTGCACAGACGCATTCAGCAAGGTCTTGAGATATATCTGTGATCCAAGTCTTTCTTTCAAACTGAGATGTGTTGCAGAAATGCAGATCTTTCTGACATTGGTCTACTTTCATGTCCAGGGTCAATAAAATTTGAAAAGATGCAAAATCAAGCATTACCAGCTTTATTAAGCTGTGTGCTGCAAGACCATCTACAAATGAAACAATTTTATTCATTGGCAGCAAGTGTGCACGAAACGTATATTCCAGTAACGACTAGGTCTGCATGACCTAGAAGGAACCCACCTGGCCACCAGTGAACCTGCCAACTTCATTTTAACAAGCCCTTTATGTTTGCCAGACACGGGGCCACGTCACCTAATAAAAACAAGATACATTAAAGAAAAGGGCAAAACAACTCAATCCTCTGTTCTTGGAAGCACCATCAGCATTTTTACTTACAAAATAATAAATGTGACAGGAAGTCAAAGACATTAAGGAACAAAGCCCCCTCCCCTCACCCCCCAAATGTTGGCAAATGGAGCATTAGTTAATCCAGTGGTTTTTGTTTTTTTAAAGATCAGCTTTCATTAATTTTATGTCATGTTGCAATAACTTGGATGTTACTATACTGAGCTATATCCAGTACTCAAAAAGTGCAGAGGCTGACAGCACATGTATATTTAACCAAAAGTCCCTCCAGCCCCATATTTTTTTTCTATAATTTACATACATTCATTTCCAAATGTGACTGACAGGCAGAGCTTAGCTGAAACATAACCAAGCCTGGTAAAGTGCAAAAGGACTTAAAGGAAAATTATAACTGCTCCCTCAACTTTTTTTAATAAAGTCCAGAGGAGACCTACCTTCCATTTTAGCATTACTGCTCA
>NW_005843198.1:40709-50460 GCF_000455745.1 Alligator sinensis
GATTGTGGCCAGAAAAATACCCAGATCAGGCCTCATTACTATGATTTGCCACTTATATTACAGTAGTACCTGGGATTTCCAGTTAGGCTGGTGTTCCCATTGCGTTAGTCATTAGACAGTGAGACACAGTCCCTGATCCAAAGCATGCACAATATTCAGTGCTGATCTTGCAAATAAAACCAGGTAGCTCAATACCTGCACTTGTGCGGAGCCCCATTAAATCAATGAAAACTGACATGATTCTCTTACAGGACTGGGGTGTAAGACTTGTAGATACACCAGGCAATTTTGCATGGACAAATGCAGGTTTCAGAGAGCCTAATGGGTGTACTTGTGCAGGGGTGTTTATGCACCATCGTGTCTAGGAACAGAGTGGAACCTAAGGGGGATAAAAGTTTGTCCCACTCTAAGAAAAAATAAACCCTCTTTGTATCTAGGATTCCCAGCCTGCAGGCCCTTACTCATGTAATAAATGCTACTCATGTGAGTAGTTCCCTTTGTTCTGAATGGACAGTTCATAGAAGGTAGACTTATTTGGACATATCTACTCTTTCAGAGGACCATGATAGGGAGTGCTGCCTGCCACCCTCACTTAGTGTGCTATGAAGTAATGTAGCTGCCTCAGTGTGACACTGGATGTGTGCCCATAAGTTCATCACATACCAACCCCAGCACTAAGGCATTTATGTGATTCCCATTTTGATGACTATCACTAAGAATAGGCATAAGAACAGTGCACTTCATGGAGGCATTTTCTAGACTGGGCCCCTGCTTGTGTAGACATGCCTTTTACATAATTATGAATACAGCATTAAATAAAAAACAGTCTATGTACTGCTTTGAACCACATCGCTTTGCTTGCTTCTCTGCTTTAGCTGTCCCAGCCTCTATCACTCCCAGCTGCACAGGCTTTCCCTGTCTGTGGGGAGTTGGCCAACTGGCAGGAGGAATCCGCTGCTATTTTTTAATATTTGTTTTACTACAGTCATTCTGGAGAATTAGTGCCTGAACCTCACTGGACCCACCTGTGCCAAAATCTATATCAGTTAAACAGAGGGTAAAACATAGCTCTGCTGTAATTCCACTGATTTCAAGTATAAGGTTTAACTTTCCCTGGAGGTTTAACTTGACTGAAAAAATAAATGTATATGCTCCAAGACGAATAGTTGAGAACAAATAAATTAGATGAAAACAGACCTTTGTCTGTATTTCAAACAGATGACTTGTGAATTGGAAGCACCCCAGCATGCAGAAAGGATTACCAAAATCCAGACCCTCATCTGTGATTGGCTTAAACATAACCAAACATAACATAACCTCATCTGTCTTAAACATAACCAAACCTATCCAGTTGGTCAGTCAGTTGTCAGGCATTTAAAGGTCCACCCTTTGCCTACTGAATGTCAGTGGAAGCCCTTTGGTGGGTACTGAATTGCGTTGTTGCTAAACCAAAGCATTACATTAGCTGTGGGTGATCTCAAGATGAGGGCAAGTTGTGTTCTTTGACATGAACTCTCAACTAAAAAAGGTAACAGAAGGTACTATATGGCCATCTCTGTTACTCTGTTAAATTCTTCTGTTACTATCAATCAGATTTTATGTAATTACTATGCAAGCAGCAAGGATTTCTTAGGGTGACATTTTTTATTGGAATGGTTTATATTTTATTGTCTAACTTAATCCCAACTACCTAGTTGGTCCAATAAAAGATATCACCCGAAGGAATCCTTGTCTCTTGCATAGTTTCTGGACTATCACAGCTACAATATTACTCTTACACTACAAGTGATTATTACCCATTTATGCCAAAAAACTATATCAACCCTAATCCTTGGCATTTAGTGAGAAACTGAGTACTGGCTGTTGTAGGGGGAAGACTGTATAACTTTATGCTCCCTCATTTTTTGGTGAACAATTGTTCACTTGAGGAACAACTTGGCCTATAACTTACAGCAGCCTCAAGGACTCCAGTTTCACACCAAAGGCTGAGGTTTCAGGTGTGGGTTTATTGTAGAGCACTTTGATTTGCCCCTCTGACCTCGTCCTTCTACTTTTCTGGAATGTATTATTTTCCTGTCCCTCTTTCCTCCTTATATTATCATGGACAAACTTAATCTATCCCGATTATTGTCAAAATCTATCAACTGCTTTCTAGACCCCCATGGACATATGAATAGCATTATAACATCCCCCCTTGCAGTCAGAAGCCATTGCAATCTAATGAAGAACAACTGTGTGAGATATCTCATTCATAAAGGCAATTCTTCATCCACAGCCAAGCTGCAATTACGTCCTGTTTTTTTGTGCTAGAAATAAACTGGCTCTAGTAGGAAGAAGAAAATGTAGGCACTTTTTTTTAAAGTCTAACTATATTTGACTGTAACACTCTCTGCACATTTAGGCTTACATACTAAAGCCTTGATATCTTTGTCTTCCTGAACCAGGACAGCTGCATCTGCAGACTTTGCATAGCTACAGGAAGCGAGGGCTTGGGGATCCAAGTCTCCAGAAATCCAAATTGCACCTCTCCTGGGAAAGTCTTCATTGTCAGCCAAGTGCTTGCTGGAGGTGCTGCCCACAGGTGCGGTATGTGCTTGGTTATTCTGGGTCCATTTGACTTGGTGGGTTTTTCAGGATACATTTTTCTAACTTTAGCTGCACTTTAGATCTTACTTTCAAAGGAAACCAGTGATGTTGAAGAAACATCTTGTATCCAGCTGCCGAAATGGGAAAAGATATTAGAAATAAGAGCTGGGGCTGTGCGCACACTTCCCAAGGCCAAGAGCAAACCAGGATTAGAAAGATGATAGCTGGCACATAACATAGGGGTTTATGGTATCCTTTATCTACTGCCCTTAAAAAAGGCCAGAAAGAAGTGACACCACTTCACAGGAGCACTGGAGAGCTTTGTGGACCAGGGTTCCCTTACAGCCTATTCAGCATACACAGCATATTGTTCTCTATGGTACTGCATAACAGTGATGTTACTTTTTTGGGCACCAAGAAGTTTCTATACTCAGACCATCAGAGAAGCTCTGCCTTCAGCCAACCCTGATCAACAAGTTCAAGGTGTCAGGAGAAAGAAAGGATTTAATTTTGTTTTTCAGTGGGTGAGACATCAGAAAGTTTCCCAATTATGCCATTTTGTTCCTAGGTCTATAAAATCATGTGTCTATGCCTGGGTGTATTTTCTTTTCTTTTTCTGTAAGGGATGGTCGTCTAAGTCCAGGGGATGAACTCTTATCACTAAATGGACAATCACTTAAAGACCTTTCCTGCAAAGAGGCTGAATCTCTCATTCAGTCAGCAACAGGCTTGGTGACCTTAGTGATTGCCAACAAGGTAAGCCTGAAGGCTGTGGGCCACCTCAAAATACCATGGCATTTTAACAGCATTTACTTGAAAGACTAGGGTAATTTGTGCACCAAACATCTGGAAAACCTTGTTTTTGCTCTTCATGACCAACCCCCAAACCTCATGTGGTGAGATTCTGCATGGCGTTCCAGGAAAAAACCAGAGGCCATGAGAAGGCAGAGTTCTTGGAAATGTTGGCGGGGGCTCGACAAGCATTCCTTTCACAAGCAAATGTGCATTTGCCATTTGCAAACTAAAGGAATGCAGAGCTGGATAGCAGCAGGGAGAGGTTTTCCCAAAGGTGGGGCCAAGTCTCGAGGCAGCCCCAACCATATACAGGATCCTCTATAAAGGGGGTTGCTGCACTCTTGAGGATGTGGTCTGTGGGCAGCCTGCCCTATCAGAAGGGGTCGGGGGACCTCCATATCATGGGTGTGCCCTGTATGGCATGCCCCCCTGCGAAGAGTGCCTTGCTGTCAGGGACATGCTCTGTGTAATTAATCCTTTTGTGGCCCCTGAGCAACTGATGGCCTGACGGCCCTATTGCCACCCCTATATTTAGCTTCTGAATAAAGGGAAGATCCATCAAGGGGTGGGTCTGAGGCTTCAAAAAGGCCCAAGGACTCATGGTATCCATGGATCTCTAGCTGGGAATCCCACTTTTAGACTTTTCTGGAGTCTGCTGTGAGGACTAGGTAGAATTAGTAAGGCTGGTAACCCTCTTCACAAGTCCTTTTATTTTGGGAGGCCTGGACTGGATCCAGACCTCCTGGAGCTTTAATCTGCCCCAAGCACACATCTGGATGGTCCCAGTGGTCTGTCAATTGCTGCATTCCCCATAATGTGCCATGTGGTCAAGGCATGCACCCAAGGAGGCCAGAGGAAGTGTTACCTTGTCCCCATGTGCATCCATTTAAATGAAACCCCTCAACCTGTAGAGAGGTCCAGAGGAAACAGTTGGCCAGGCCAGGATTCTCTGGTTAAAAGTAAACAGCATGTTGGCAACACTTCCATGAAGACAGCAGATAAAACACTGGCCACAGGCTGTCTTCTCCAGACATGGAGGCACCAGGCCCACAGCAAGCTGCATGAGGCTGGTTCCTTGCTGAGCCCACTCCTGCAGGAAGCCCCTTTGAAGTGCTGGACTCACACATGGGTTCATTGCAGGACTGAAGCTTAACTGTTCACAAATGAAGCCCTTTTCCACCTTTTATCCAGAGATCTGAAAGCTCATATGGGTGCTACAGGTTTAATCCCAGGTTGAGAAATAAGAGGTCCTGGAAGGAGGGTGCATCAGTTTAGTGCTCGTCTCTCACCCTGGTGCTTGAATTTCCCCCCCCCCCCACTTTTTCCCCTTTAAAAATCCAAAAGGGCTGGCATTTTATCAGGCAAACGATATGTAGATTAACTTTTGTAATGTAGCAGCTTCTAACAGACACCGCGAGACTTGGCTCTACTGTGCAGTTCCTCACTGTTCATTTAAAACATTTTAAAGGATTAAAAAAAAAAATGATCTGACTGCCTTGATGAAAGGAAATTTTAAGATTTCTGTTCTGTTTCTTACACTGAAGAATTTACTGAAGGAAGCAAACCAGCAAGAACAAGTATTTTTTTGTGACTTAGCAATGGCACCACCTGCTGCTGAAGAGGAAAATTACCACTCATTTACCCATCGTGATAGGACTTCTCCCAACTCTACTAAAATTAGACTTCAAGAAGTAAGTTGCTCCTTTTTTTGTCTGTCTCTTAACATCTCCTGATACTTCTACAGTTCAGCAAGATTCCCCTGAGAAAGGCCCTTTTATGCCGAAACAAAACTTTTATGGTCTCTTACAAAACTATCATAGCCAGTTCTTTCTTCAATGATTTAACTTAAAGAGAAAAGACAGGTTTTTTCCATGCTATTAGCCTACCATTTTATATCATGCATGCTCCCCAACAGCTATAATTTCTTGTGGACTGAGATGAGGTTCACTGCATCCAGTGAACTACAATACATTGGGTTTTCTGGGTTTATAGGTACAGAGAACTTTTAGAAGTATTCTTAGACTGGATTTCTATTGGGAAGAAGAGGGGAGGTTCATCATTTAAAACTCCAAACTATTTAAACTTCTACACATAGAAGTTTAATTACAGTTTAATTACATTAACTGAAGTTTAATTTACAGTTAATTACATTAACTGAAAACTTATAAATGCTAGAAATAGTTGCTTGCATTTTCAAAGGCGATTTAGGGTTTCCAACTTTATACACCATGAAAGGACACATTTCTGGAAAGCACTAAGGTCCAGATCTTCAAAAGTATTTAGACAAATATATCACTTTGAATCAATTAGAGTACTTAAATACCTTTGTGCAACCCTGGTCTAAGCACCTATCCTAAGCACCTGCAAATCAGGCTTCTTTACAGTGCTGGAAGTTGGGCATCCAAACCCTAAATTCCAAAAAGTTGACCAGCATGTCTATAGAGTTTAGCAATAAATGAAAATAGCATTACATGAAATAAATGAATAAATAAATTAAAATAGCAATTGTTTGGGAGACAGAATTTCATTTAGAGCTTGATAATATGAAGAAGAAAGCATTGCATAAAACAATCTATCCCAAACATGCAGTTGGCTCAATAAGATATCACCCTCAGAAATCCTTGCCTCTTGCATGACACTTCCATACAAGCCTGTAGACAACTTACAGTCTCTTTTGAAAATTTGAAAGAAACATTATGATGCGAAGAAACCAAATCCAGGCAGACCTGGAGAGGTTAGAGAAGTGGGCAGAGAACAACAGGATGCAGTTCAACAAGAACAAGTGCAAGGTGATGCACCTAGGAAGAGGGAATCACCAGCACACCTATAGGCTGGGGGATGACCTCAGCAGCACAGCAGCAGAAAGGGATCTTGGAGTTGTTGTCGACTCCGAGATGAATATAAGTCATCAGTGTGACGAAGTAATTAGCAAAGCTAACCACACTTTGTCATGCATTAGTAGGTGCATCAGGAACAGGTCCAGGGAGGTGATGCTTCCCCTCTATGCGGCACTGGTCAGGCCGCAGTTGAAGTACTGTGTCCAGTTTTGGGCACCGCAATTCAAGAGGGATGTGGACAACCTTGAGAGGGTCCAGAGGAGGGCCACTCACATGGTTCGAGACCTGCAGGGAAGGCCCTATGAGGAAAAGTTGAGGGACCTGGACCTTTTCAGCCTCCGCAAGAGAAGGCTGAGGGGGAAATCATGCGGCAGTATACAAATTAACCAGGGAGGGGTGTGGGGGTGGGGCGACGCGCAGCAGGGAATATGAGATGCTCTGTTTATCAGAGCACCCCTTAGAATAACCAGGAACAATGGCTACTACCTGATAGAGAGCAGATTTAGGTTGGACATCAGAAAGAACTTCTTCATGGTTAGCGTTGCCAGAAACTGGAACGGGCGTCCAAGGGAGGTGGTGCTCTCCCCTGCCTTGGGGGTCTTCAAGAAGAGACTGGACAAGCACCTGGCTGGGGTCACATGATGCCAGCACTTTTTCCTGCCGTGGGCAGGGGGTCGGACGCGATGATCCATTGAGGTCCCTTCTGACCCTAGTATCTATGAATCTAAGAATCTATCATCAAACAAATCTGCTAATTGTTCTGTTTACACCAAATAATTTACTACCCCTGAAATTCTCAAATACAAGTTAAAATCCAGGCTGATGTTTGTGCAAATCAAGCTCAGATAATTAAAAATATTGTGTCTCTCTTTTTTTCAGGAATCCCCAACTGGTGTCTGTAAAGAAAGGCCTTTGGAAACACAGAATAATTGTTTTCTGCACTGTAAAGCTACCTGTCAGAGGACTCGCAGTAATTCAACCAGTAAGTTTCTAAGAAGAATTTTTTTCTGTTCTAAAATCTGGAAAGTCTAAATGCATGGAAATTTATGGAGTTTTGATACTGTGATATAGTTAGAAACAGCACTTCTTGTCATGATTTATCCTGCAGGTTTCAGCTGAAGTATGTCCAATGAGATTTGTGGTGCGTGAAGCAGCAGCATTAAAAACAGAGTCAGATATTTGTGCCTATTGATGAATCATGATCTGTGTTCATAAAAATTACATCCTAAATATGCGCACATCTATTTACACATTCTAAAAGTACACGAGAAACAGGTTTACACTTGTTCAGAAAAAAACGTGGCTGGCAATAGAAGTAACATTAACAGAAATATTTTTTTTAAATGAAAATATTATGTATTAAGAGTTATTTTAACATTCTTCTGAAGAGTTATTAAGTGGCAACATTTTAATATTGATATTCACAATTGTGGGCTCACCTCTTTCCATGCATTCACCCATATACTTGGCAACTGTTTGTCTGTTTTCTTGATTTGCACTTATAAATAATGTTTGAAATCTCAGCCCCTTTGAAGATAATGCCAAAGCTTGCATTGATTTTTCTGGGGCCAGTATTTCAGCTAATGTGTTTGTGTGAAAAGGGTATGTGAATTTGACTTAGAGATGTATTTTGGCAGACCCCTTTGTAAGGTTGGCCAAAGTGAGTGAAAATGCAAATGCGAAACAAATAGCAACATTGTTAAAAGTAAATCATATATTTACAATTACTTATAAATTGTAAATTTATAAATATATTTATAATAATGTTTTGGTACATGTCACAGGGGCAGGGACACATTTAAATAAATCACTTCTATGTTGGGAATATTGCCTGAAATCAGAATCAATGCCTGTGCTGTAGAGTTAGTATAAGTGTGGGTACTAAATGAGGCATCTGGAGAGAGAGTTTATGAACTATGCTGTATTCTCCCCCTTTTTGTCATTACACATACAGATGTCCCATAAAGATACTTTTTGACAGCATATTTTATCTTTTTCTTGAAGTCTTTCAAACATTGAATTTACTTCCACATATGAAAGGTTTTTTGGCATTTTAATGTCTCCTAGAAACAGGGTACAATACTGCAATCACTGCATAGATGTCCCATTTGCAGTTCCTGCAGAGAAAGCATGCAGGGCCAGTCAGTACAGTACAGCATCTGTTCTCTAATCAAAGAGTGATACCATGTCTTCTAAATAATGAGCCCTTTCAATTTGCTTTGCGTTTATACAATAAAATATTCATCATGTGGAAATGATTATTTACAATGCTGTGGGCTGTTTTCCATTAAAAATTTGAGAGTGATCAATCTGTTTTTCAAGCAAAATAGTTAAATGCATTGGCTTGTGACCCGAGTCTAAGAGGCTTTGCCTTTGCCAAGATACCCTAGCAATGGGCACACTAGAATTATAGTGAGAGAAGCATACTGAAAAGTAAGGAAAGGACATCTGCTTTTGAAATCTTCCTTTGGTTATTTTTGCTGTGTGCTCTTCATTCTTATGAGTCACAAACTCATTTCATGCAACATATATGAACCTGAATAAATTTGCTTTCCCAAGTAGATTTGATCTACTCCATGCACTTAAAAGTGTGGGTTAGATAACTGGGATACAAATACACCACACACAAGAGCTTCTTGGGGTTGCATCAAGAAAGCAGTTTCTCAGCACCAAACAGTTCCATCTGCTTACTAGGGCTGTGCAAAATGTTACCCAGAGTTTCGTTTCGAAGCTGTTTCAATGCTTTTCGAGCTCAAAACAGAGAAATCAAAATGAAACAAAAGCCTTTGAAACAGCTTCGAAACGAAATAAGGGAACTCGAAACATTTTGAAAGTTTTGAAACATTTCAAGTTTTGAAGCCAGGCTTACTAGCTTCAGCGCCCATCCCCCCAGCAGGCAGATTGGGGGCTCACCCACACCCCTGGGAGGGCTGCGGGGGCTGTGCCAGAGTCTTCCCAGGGGTGCGGGCCGCTGATCTGCCTGCTAGATGAGAGAAGCTGGGTGCTGCTGCCTGGGACCGGCACCGGGAAGATTGGTGCTGCCGCCAGTCCCAGGCAGCAGCACCCGCTCCTCTCACCCCGCACCCAGGGAGGGCTGCGGGGGCTGTGCCAGAGTCCTCCCGGGGGTGCGAGCATCTAATCTGCCTGCCAGATGATGGACCGGCGCTGGGCACAGCGTGCACCCAGTGCCAGGAAGATTGGTGCTGCTGTTGGCCCCAGGCAGCAGCACCTGGCTCCTGTCATCTGGCAGGCAGATCAGGGGCACACCCCCCCGGGAGGACTCCAGCACGGCCCCTGCAGCCCTCCCAGGGGTGCCAGCAGGCCCTGCTGACAGGACCCGGGTGCTGCTGCCTGGGGCCAGTGGCAGCACCAATCTTCCAGGCACCGGTCCCTGCCTCCTCTCATCCGGCAGGCAGATTGGGGGCTTGCCCACACCCCTGGGAGGGCTGCGCGGGCTGTGCCAGAGTCCTCCTGGGGGTGCGGGCCCCCACTCTGCCTGCCAAATGAGAGAAGCCGGGAGCGGCGCACCCGGA
>NW_005843198.1:50808-51011 GCF_000455745.1 Alligator sinensis
CCAGGGCCATCCCTGGGGGTGGGGGTGAATGGAGGCAACTGCCCCGGGCCCCGCACTTTGGGGGACCTCACAGAGCTGGGCAGAGTGGCTGTGGTGACTCTGCACCGCTGCCACCGGTGGCTTTGCATCTGGCCACTTGCTATTCCTGCCCCTGCCTGCCACCGCTGCCATCAGCTTCTTTGCATCCCCGGCATGCAGGGTTG
>NW_005843198.1:51282-75986 GCF_000455745.1 Alligator sinensis
CCTGCCCCTGCCTGCCACCGCTGCCATCAGCTTCTTTGCATCCAGGGCATGCAGGATTGGGGGGGGGGCAAGTCACCGCACGAACTAATTTGCTCTGGGTCCTGCACCCTCCTTGGCGGTGGCAGCAGTAGTAGGAGGCAGGGAAGCAAGGAAGCTGCATCCAGGGCACATGGGATAGAGTTGGGGGCCGGTCCCCACACAAACTGATTTGCCCTGGGCCCCACACCCTCAATCCGAGGAGGGTGCAGGGCCCGGGGCAAATCAGTTCAAGCAGGGACCTGCCCCCACCCCAATCCTGTGCACCCTGGATGCAAAGAAGCTGCCATCAGTGGCAATGGTGGGGAGGGGGTAGTGAGAGGCCAGACGCAAAGCTGCTGGCACTGGCAGTGCAGTCACCACGGCTACTCCGCCCAGCTCTGTGGGGCCCCCCAAAGCATGCGGCCTAGGGCGGTTGCCCTGATTTGCCCCTAACAGGGATGGACCTAGCAGCAGGTGGCAGCACCTGTCTCCTGTCAGCCAGCAGGGGGTTCTGGGGCCCGCCAGCACCGCCGGGAGGGCTGCAGGGGCTGTGCCAAAGTCCTCCCGAGGGTACATGCACCCAGTCTGCCTGCTAGATGAGAGGAGCCGGGGGCAGCACTGATCTTCCCAGGCACTGGGTGCAGGCTGTGCCCAGCACCGGTCTGTCATCTGGCAGGCAGATTGGGGTGCCCGCACCCCTGGGAGGACTCTGGCACAGCCCCTGCAGCCCTCCCAGGGGTGCAAGCAAGCCCCCAATCTGCCTGCCTGCTGCATTTTATGTTTCCCCATAATAACCTATGTGCGAAACATTGAAACAGCAAAACAGTTTCGATGAAATGAAATGGAACAGTGTTTTCGAAATGAAATGAAACTTGAAACGAAACAGTTCTATTGAATCGTCAAAACAGAAGTTGAATCGGAACGGTGCTGTTTTGCACAGCCCTACTGCCTACAGAGTATACCTGACCTCTTCCTTGGTGATTTTCCTACATTCATTATGTTTGATTTTTTTCTGGACACGGCTATGTTACACACTAGAAGACCTTAGCAGTAGATTCATAGATTATAGAGTCGGAAGGGATCCAATAGATCATCATGTTCAACCCTCTGCACCTGGCAGGAAAGAGGATCAAGGTCAGACGACCCTAGCCAGGTGATTGTCAAGCCTCCTCTCCTGGGGCGCTCTGGTAAACAACACATCACCAATTCCCTGCTGACCTCCCCTGATAAATTTATAGGCAGCTGCAAGGTCATCCCTCAGCTGTCTTTTGTAAAGGGTGAAGAGACCCAGATCCCTCAACCTCCCCTCGTAGGGTCTTTCACAGAGGCCACTAATCATGCGAGTGGTCCTCCTCTGGACCCCCTCCAGATTCTCTGTGTCCCTCTTGAAGTGCGGCACCCAAAACTGGACACAGTACTCCAACTGCAACCTGACCAATGCCGCATAGAGGGGGAGCATCACCTCCCTCGATCTGTTGATCATGCATCAGCTAATATACAAGGTGTGATTGGCTTTGTCGATGGCCTCATTACACTGCTGGCTCATGTTGGTCTTGGAGTCAACTATGACTTCAAGATCTCTCTCAGCTTCTGAGCTGCTGAGGAGGTTATCCCCCAACCTATAGGTGTGCTGGGGATTCCTCCTTCCTAGGTGGAGTACCTTACATTTATCTTTGTTGAATTGTATCCTATTTCATTCTGCCCATTGATCTAACCTGTCCAGATCAGCCTGTATCTGCTCCCTGCTCTCCGGTGTGTTAACTTTGCCCCGTAACTTGGTATCATTTGTGAACTTGGAGAGGGTGCTCTCCACATCCTCATCCAAATCACTGATGAAGATATTAAATAATCTTCATTATTTAATGAAGATTAATAACCGGAGCCGCGCGAACAGGCTGCGCAAACAGGCACGCTTCTCTGCCGGCGCGTGAGTTAGCGCGGAGTTCGCACGGGAGGGCGCATGGGAGGGCCCGGACCCTGCCAGAGCGCTCCCCAGGGTAGACAGCCCCAGCCGTAGCCAGCCTGCCAGAGGCATGACACGGATGGGCACACGCCACACCCCGATGGTCTCCTCGGGCACCGCGGCCCCCCCCCCTGGCACCTAAGAGAGGGCAACCCAGACGGAGCCCCTGGTTCCGGGCTCCAAGCAGACGGACCCACCGGCGCTTTTAAGCTGGTAGACCCTCTTGTTCACTGGGACTTGAATCATGTTTTAGATTAATAACCAGTTTTGACACCAACATCATAGATGCAGGAGGATTGGGAAATTGCCTTTGTGTCAGTCTTACTCTTTTGTTGTTCTTTCATCCTCCTGGGAATTATTTTCCACCCACCTTTGATTATCTTTTATCTCTTTCACAACAAGATGCTTCACAGGTGGGGTGTGGAGATGATTTTTTTTGTTCGTCCTTTCAGATCCATGTACATTTTTAAAGATTGCTCACTCTGTATTGTTCGTGCCATTTAAATGTTGAATTTTTAAAAGGTTATGGCAATTCCTGTGTGGGCAACAGTATACACATTTCGGAGGATTTGTTATAACGTAGTACACCAGATCTTTCCTATTCTGATTAGTCCAATTAGTCTTTTAGAGTGTTTTCATGAGACTGGAACTGTACCACTAGAGAGTGCCTCTAGCCAGGCTGAGGCGAGCATAACAATTCATCACGTCTCATCCAGGACCTGTTGTTCCCTTATAGTATGTACAGTAAATGCTCGGTTCTCTTGAAACTTTACCCTTAGCATAACAGTTTCCTTAAGTCTGAGCCAATATTTCATTCCTGCTTTCTGGCACTTCCCCAGGTGATACATACAGTAAATGCTCAGATAGCTTAGATTTATATCTTTGGTAATCAAAGCAACAGGTCAAGTATCAGGTGAATTACTGTAGTTACTAAAGAATCTGTCTCCGCACGACAGCCAGAATTAACACAGAGATTGAGAGAAAGCTAAGCTGTCCTACCCGTATCGTTTATTATTTTTAGCATTTCTAAATAAGCAGCCAACAAGGAAGTGGAGAAATGTAAGCAAAAGCAATAATGAATCAGGACTACGTAAGAGTGCATACATGAAAAATAACTGAGAATTAAGAGTGCTACAAGATTTTTTTAAATTGCATATGGTAATGTAAGGGTTTTTTTAAATGTTCTTTGTTATACCAAGGCAGGGGCAAAGGCAAAAGAGAGGGTAGCAGTGTGTATTCAAAGTTGTGCTGTTTTCCACTCTCTCAAGGACGGCTTTGCTACCCTCCTACACTGGGCAGTGCTACAGTCAGAGTGATGAGTGTCTGTGTTTTCTGCCTGTCAGCAAAGGTGGATCAGGCCTGCATGACCTCAGCAGCTTGCTAGGCCACAGCCAGGAAGGTTTGAATAGCCCCATAGAAAAGTCCAGCGTGACCCACTGCTGACACAGGCAAATCTTTGGGCCTGAACGCAGAGCATCCTGGTTCTCTCTCCGATACAGCTCTGAGCATGGTGGGTTCCTAGCATTACTAAAGAAGATCGCACTTGTTCTTGCACACAAGGTGCAATTCTTTTCCGATGCAGAGTGGAGTGCCACTTGAAGATGAGCCAAGGTACTGTAAAGAGCTGTATCTCTCCCTCATCTGTCTTGCTTCCTTTTTGGGAATGTCACGAATGAATACCCTAAAAGAATTCAGCTTTGTTCTTCCAACCAGCTGTTGCTCAGCTGGAATACTGCAATTGTGAAATCTGCCCTGGAAAATGTGTATTTGTTTTGCTCTGCTTTGTTTTGTCATCTGCCGAAGTAGGAATGCTCCTTTTCATTCTGTGATGGTTGAAAAGAGGGGCTTGGTGTTGGTGTTATATAGCATAATTAGGAATTATCTATATATGTAATGCTGCCTAAGAACTAATTCAGCAAGACCTCTGTTTCCAGAACGCCTATGAGAAGTACACGAATATACAGAATTGAGCTATAAGGTGGAAAACCCTTCCAGATGGGGACTTGTATTTTTTAATATGTAAAGCATTTAGTGACTTTTGAGTGCTATATAAATACCAAATAGCACAGAAAAGATACAAATGGCACGCAACCGACTGTCAGTGCAGCAAATTAAGCTTCTGTTTATAGCAGGAGTGTAAATATAGGGTTAACGGTTAATTCATTTAATGATGAATGTGACACCACTGTGTTATCCTGTAAGAACGTGAATAGAGATTTGCAGCAGACAACATGCTGTGAGCCCAAAAGAATAGGAAACTACTGCCTGCTTTTTTTAAAACTATTGCAAAATGTGGACACAATACTTGGACATAATAGACTGTGTCTGACAACATTTGTACAGTATGTAGCGGAGTGAGCCCCACTCAGCTTCCTATAGTTATCCATATATAGTGACTAAAATTGCAGACACTGAATTAACTCTGAATAACATATGAGCTGGAGTGACAGCCTTCATGTGGTTCTAGAAGGATGAGAATAAGATAGATGGCTGTTTGTGTAGATGTACTAAACTGCAAATCCAGGGGTCCATAGAGTATGGAAAATATGCCAAAAGCTGGGTTGTCCCTTCCATCCCACAGACCCCATTGATTTCCTGCAGGGCAGGAATCCCCCCTTGCAGAGCAGCTTGCAAGATCAGGGTAAATCCATTTCTAGTAACAGACTTTCTCACGCACCCTACCCACTACATTCACGTTTCTCCACTTAGCCCACCTTGGCATCCTTCTGAACCCTGTTATTTTTCAAAACTATTTGGAGAATAGAGAGTGAGTTCTGAATGCCAGCAAGCAACTCTGCCTCTACTGAACCAAGCGGAGAAAGCAGTTGCACTTGAATTTCCCAATTGCCAATTCTCCTTTTTCCTTTCTAACACCAGAATGGAAAGAGCTTTTAGCAAAACTCTCTCTCTAACTTTAGCGGCTGCTCCAGTACCATATAAGGAGACGGGCCATTTCCAAGATCCAAAATATTGAGGGTTTCAGGAGGTTGAGAAAATGGCGAGTTCATATTTATACAGAAACAAGTGGTATGTCAATCCAAATCACAGAACCCGTGCAAAATGCACTCTCTGACAGGAACGCCGCTAAGCAGCGGCGTTCAGCGCCTCGTTTTTAGGCAATCGTCAGGTAAAGCTCCATCTAGAATAGATTGAACTAAAGCAAGATGACAGGAACTGGGAACCCCCAAATCCGAAAGAAATAGCTTTAGGGATGAAAAAGGAGAGTGTGTAAATAGCAAAAGTAGAGGTACCACATTTTGGAGCCAATTGCTTTAGAGAATAAGTGTGTTTTTAAAAACGGATTAAAATAGATTTCTGCAATGGAGGAGCAGGGAGTGCACAAACATTTTTATTTTTGCTCTCAAGCAAATCCCGGGACGTCATTCTCCCCCTGTACTCGGCCTTAGTGAGGCCGCAGCTGGAGTACTGTGTCCAGTTTTGGGCTCCACAATTCAAAAAGGATGTGGAGAAGCTTGAGAGAGTCCAGAGAAGAGCCACGCGCATGATCAGAGGTCAGGGAAGCAGACCCTACGATGACAGGCTGAGAGCCCTGGGGCTCTTTAGCCTGGAAAAGCGCAGGCTCAGGGGTGATCTGATGGCCACCTACAAGTTTATCAGGGGTGACCACCAGCATCTGGGGGAACGTTTGTTCACCAGAGCGCCCCAAGGGATGACGAGGTTGAATGGTCACAAACTACTTCAAGATCGTTTCAGGCTGGACATAAGGAAGAACTTCTTTACTGTCCGAGCCCCCAAGGTCTGGAACAGCCTGCCACCGGAGGTGGTTCAAGCGCCTTCATTGAACACCTTCAAGATGAAACTGGATGCTTATCTTGCTGGGATCCTATGACCCCAGCTGACTTCCTGCCCTTTGGGCAGGGGGCTGGACTCGATGATCTTCCGAGGTCCCTTCCAGCCCTGATGTCTATGAAATCTATGAAATAACATTGGTCCAAGGACCAAACCCTGCAGGACCCCACTGCCCACCTCCTTCCATTCCGAGAATGACCCGTCCACCACCACTCTCTGAGTGGTCCCTAAGCCAGTTAGCCACCCACCTGACTGTGTAGGCATCCACTCCACAGCCCGTTAGCTTCCCTATGAGAATAGGATGCAAAACTGTGTCAAAGGCCTTCCTAAAATCCAGGTAGATGACATCGTCCTCCGCTCCTGTGTCAAGGCAGTGTGCAACCTGGTCATAAAAGGCTATAAGGTTTGTCAGGCAGGATCTACCTGTGACGAACCCGTGCTGGTTTCCTTTCAGCATTGTTTCCCCTGCTGGGCCTTCACAAATGTGCTCTTTGATGATTTTTTCCAGTATTTTCCCAGGGATAGAGGTAAGACTGACTGGCCTAAAGTTACCCGGCTCATCCTTTCTCCCCTTCTTAAAAATGGGCACCATGTAGGCCATTTTCCAGTCCTCAGGGACCTGGCCAGAGCACCATGAGTGCTCAAATAGCCGTGTCAGTGGCTCAGCTATGGCACTGGCCAATTCCTTCAGCACCCGTGGATGGAGGTCATCCTGGCCAGCTGACTTGTACCCATCCAGCCCTTCCAAGTGCTCTTTAACTAATTCAGCACTAACCTTTGGTGGTCTGGTACCTTTTGGACACCTGTCTATGCTCAAGGGGAGGGAATTATCTTGGCCAGTACTCAGGAATACTGAAGCAAAGAACTCATTGAAGAGCTCTGCCTTTTTCTCTGCATCAACCGCCAACTGACCTGATTTGTTCTGCAGGGGCCCTATGTTACTCTGTGCTTTCCTTTTGCTCGCTATGTATCTGTAGAAGGACTTTTTATTGTCCTTAATTGTTGAAGCCACCTAAGCTCCAGTCCTGCCTTGGTCTGCCTGACTCCCTACAATAGCGTGCCAGGGTGGTGTCTGCCTCCTTGGTGGCTGCCCCCTGCTTCCACTGCCTCTTCTCTTCAGTGAAGTGTGGGGCCGACTGCCATCCTTAGCCTCCGGGACACCCGGCATGTCCAGCACACTGCGATGGGGCCTTGGGGCACCAGCTTTCTGCCCCAAGCCCTAGCTGCGGCTCCCTCTCTGCTGCAGGGCTAGCGGCACGGCTGACTGCCGCTGCCTTCTCCCAGGGCCTTCGAGGCTCTTCAGAGGGGTCTTTCTGCTCCCTCTGCTGGGTCAGCTTACCCCAGCTCTTCTTAGGCCTCCTGTGCCATTCCCCGGAGTCACTGTCAGCAGCTCCCCCCATGCCAGTTCAGCTGCTGCTTTTATCCCCTCCAGCAGTCCCTCCCTGGCTTGCAAACCGGCCAACCAGGGCTCAGGGTGGCGGGCTCCCAACCCCGGCCATCCCCCTTCCATGCAAATGAGGGGATTGAAAACCCCTTCTTTCGATTGGCTTCTCCTTTTCCACAGGGCAGGGCTCCCCTGCTCCACCCTTGGGGTCGCTCCGAGATCACCGGCACTGTTTCTAGCCCAGGGTAAGTATCTCGGGCCAATCTGGTGAGCCCACATTGGCAGTCTGTTACATGAACAGAAATCCTTACCTGACGTATCCCTACAGGATAAGTGAAAGCAGTTCAGCCTTATTGCTATACAATAGCTGTGAGGAGTATAGTAGCTGAGACAGTGGTGACATGTACAAGGATAGAACCAGATAAAACCATATTTTATATATCAACCACTATGCAAAAGGGTAGCCTGATCCTTCCAAGCCTCTACCTTTACAGCAATACTTAAGTCACATTCCTCCTCCTAGGTAGCAGCCAGATAACGGTTGCTGAATCAGTGATTTATTACAGTTGCAAAGTCTGAATCAGGATTTTAACACAAAAAAAATCAACTTGAGCCACTGAATCCAGTCCCCTGCTACCTTGTACCATATGTAGCCCCTTTCAAAATGTACCCAGTCAATCCTAAAAGGTGTTACAACTTAAGATAAATCTTAAAACATGAGCCTTTCTGGAAGGCTCACTCCTTGGCAGGTCAGCAGCTTTCTTCAAGCTTCCATGCTGTATTTATTCCAGCCAGTTAACATCCATCAGTCTTTTGCCAACATTGTTCTTTAAGCTTAAATAGCTCTTTTTCTCCCTGGTGAAAGAAAGAGATAAAAGATCCAACACATCGGTCTCACACATGAGTGGATCTAGGATTTTGTAAAGGGGTATGGGATCAGTGATTAATGCTGCAGGGGTGGCTGCACCCTCCACCTCCCCACCAGGGTGTGCAGGACACACCATGAGAGCAACAGCTGCAGATTATTTTAAAGTCTATTTTGAAGTCCCTGAATCAGGTAAGAATCTTTCTCCCCCTCTGCAACTCCTTCCTTTCCCTCTGTGTTGAGAGGCACTGTACCTCCCGTCCCATTCCCTCCCTACCCCACAACCACTGCCACTGTCCCTGGCTGACCTTGGGCATGGGGGAGCTCAAGAGTTGCTCTTGCCCTCCAGCTGGGCTGCACAGAGAGACAGGCTTAGCCAGGGATAGCAGTAGTGGCAGCAGCAGTGGGTGGGCAGGTCCCTGGTCCCCTCCCATGAGCCTGCTCTCAGGCTGGCAGAGGCAGCACTGGAGGGAGCTTGGGGGAGCTACAGATACCCCAAAATTTGCCTTAGCCCCCCTGTAGCTACCCCTCCCAGCATCTCCCCTGCCCAAGCCCCCCCGCCTCCTCCCCAGATCCCAATGCCCATCTCATGCAGTTGAGCCCACACCACTCCCATTCACAGCCCACAGAGGTGCAGTGCTCCTAGCCTGGCCCAGCCCATGGGGCCTGTGTCCTGCCTTTGTCTGCACAGCACTCCCAATTTTCTGTCTAGCCCACCTGAGCCCCGCCACTGGGAAGAGGCTGATGCCACCCCTTCAGGCTGGTGAAACATCTGGGGGAAATGGACAAGGGGGGGAACCCACCCACCAGTACTGCTGTCCCTGGTTGAGCCCAGCTCCCTGTGAAGCTTGGTTGGGACAGGGCAGGAGTGGCTCTGAGCTCCCTTTGTCCCCGAGTCAGTCAGTGATGGTGAGAACAGCAGCAGTAATAGGCAGGGGAGAGGAGAGTGGAAGGGGAGGGGAGAGGAGGGAATGCGACTTGAAGCATGGAGAGGAAGGGAGATGAGGAATTCTTACTTGCTTCAGAAACTTAAATTAGGCATGTGCGAAGCAGCAAGTATTCAATTCAGCTTTGGATTTGGCCGATTCAGAAGGACAGTGATTCAATTTGGTTATTCAAATCACTGTCCCGATTTGATTTGGCCGATTCAGATTCAGAGATTCAGCCACCAAATCAGGCCAAATCTCCTCTGAATCAAACAGGCGGCAGCAGTGTTGGTGGCAGGGGCATGGCAGCAGCGATCATGGCCCCACCCCTGGCCTGCTGCCCAAGTGCCCCTGTGGCTGCCCCGCCTGGCCCCAGCATCCTGGCACTTAAAAAAATAAATAAATTTTAAAAAGCAAAGCTCCACACTCACCAGCTGCAGCAGCTGGGGGCTCATGGCAGAGCCCCCCTGCACTGCACAGGGGGGGCTCCCCTTCGCCTGGCACCCATGCAGCAGCTTCTCCCTTCTCCTGGCACCCATGCAGCAGCTGTCGCATCAGGTGGGTGCAGCATGGCTCAGCAGAGTGCCGTGAGGCTCTGCATGCTGTCTGGGAGCTGGGGCCATGTGGGCTGAGTACTGTGGGTGGCTGCTGGAGCTGCCCCAGCTCTGGGATAATGTGTGGCGCCCTGCCGAGCTGTGCTGCACCCGCATGACGCAACAGCTGCCACGTGGGTGCCAGGCACGGGGTGGGGGAGCAATCCTCACTGCCCCCGCTGTGTAGGGGGGCTCTTCCATGAGCCCCCAGAGGCTCCGATCGCTGCTGCTGCAGCTGGTGAGTGCAGGGCTTTTGTTTGTTTGTTGTTGTTTTTTTAAAATGCTGGGACACCAGGGCCAGGCAGGGCAGCTATGAGGAGGAGGCTGGGGGAGTGGGCAAGGGTGGGTCCAGGTCGGGGGGCACTCGGGAGAGCTGGGAGAGCTGGTGGGGAATGAGGCCAGGCCACAGCCCCCCCACGATCCCCTCCCCCCTCCTCTAGCCTGCCCACCCCCTACTCAATGGCATGGAGCCCAGGTCCAGCTCCCTGCAGTGGCAAGTGGGGACCACCCAAATCTCCAAATCGATTCAGAGGCTTCTGATTTAATTGGACCTTTTAATGGGTCTCCTGAATCGATTTGGATTTGGAGATTCAGCCCCCAAATCGGGCCAAATCTCCTCCAAATTGAATTGGCTACCAAAGCTTCACGCAGCCCTACTTAAAATGCCCCCAGCTGCTGCTCCTGCAGTGTGGTCCAAAAGGTGGGTGCCTCCACACCAGCTCTGGATCCACTCTGGTATTACATGGCTTGGGCGGATTAACACCAAATGGATGAACTGAGCTTAATGTGTCTTATTATTGGTACCTCCTTTGATTCCATTATAAAAAGTTCCTGTATCTTCTTTACTTCAAATTACAGTGATTTTGTTCCAAAAGCATCATTAATACAGTGAAGATAACTGTTGTAACAGTCCCCATGTGGGACAGTCTGTGAAGGTGAAGTCATATGAACTGAGTGCACCTGAAACTCAGTGGGGGCTTCTAAGGATCCAGGGACTCCCATCCTCACCAGTTAGATTCACAACCCAAAATGTCTTCCTAAGAGGAGTTTATTGAGTACCTGTTAACTGTTCCATTCAAAAGTGTTTGAACCCAATGCTTGTGAAAAATTGTGTGTTGTATGTCCTGTCTCTAATAGGTGTAAATCCTTACTGGATAGGGGAAATTGACTGTCCAATGGCCAAGAAAGCAGCAGCATACAGAGACAGACAGCCCCATTCTCTTTACTGTAACCAGAAATCACTCTCTCAACAGCTAGACTGTTCGGCAGGAAGAGCTCCGGTAAGTTCAACAGGAAATCACATATCAGAAGGGCTAAATTCACTAGACTCAGTAAGAACACACCAAAGAATATTTGCATTTGGGTTTCCTGCAAGAACTTTCTCACTTTGACGGCCACATCATTGAGGCAGGAACAGCAATACAAAGAATCTGCATCTCTGTGCTACTTCAGCCATGCCACCTCTGCCTGTCAGCCCTTTCCCCATCCCAACTCCATACCTGCACAAAGCCATGAAAATGACTGTGTGCAAAACAAGGCCAGGATAGGAGGAGAGGCTACAGGACAGCATGGCAGCTTCCTGGCCGCTTCTCTAGGAAACCCCTGCCCCTCCACTTGCCCTATGCAGGGTTTTGTAGTTACACATGGATCCACAGAGGCCCCTTCTTCATTTCACCCTGAACACATGTGAATGTGTATGAAGTTAGCAGAGAGTGCACTAGCACAACCAGCCCTCAACCAGGGGATTAGCTCTGGGTATGGACAAATGTACCTCTTAGTCACTTGGAAAGGGGAGGGGAGCTGTTTCTCTGGAACCCACATCAGCTATTACGATCTGTCTGTGTGATCCTATAGTGTTAGTGAAAAGTGGAATAATGCTAACTTTGGCCTTGAAGAAAGACGGGTTAAAGTTGTACTGTGTTTTTCCTACACTTGCATCACTACAGCATCATGGAGATGTAACATTGGCATCATAACAGTTTACACTGGCATCCTCTGATATCAATTGCTACATCTGTCTACATCCTCTCTGGTATGGCTAATCTGTCCTGCTGGCCACACCTAAGCATGGAGCTTCTGCTAAAGGAAGTGCCCCTCCTAAGTGAGATAAATTTCAGTCTTGGTGAATCAACTACGTGTGAGTTTATACCTTTCTCTTAGTACATCCTTCAGATCCCTAACAGGGATATAGTCCCTCATCTGAGGGGTAAATAATCCACCCCACTGATAGACACATACGTATCAGAGCATATTTGTGGCCTGGCACAGACATCTCCTGGATCCTCACATTCGTAGCTCTGTACTGAGTGAATGTTCATGTAATGCTCAAGGCTTATTTCCTGACATACGAAAAAGCTGATTTCTTGGCTGGGATCCCAAGCACTAGATTGCCCCACACCTGTTAGTTTCATTTTATTGCATAAACAAATTTGTAGAAAATCCAAACTTGCTCAGTTTCATTGGTAATGCATCTGGCCCTGCTGAACTTTATGTAAATTTAGCCTAGGGTAATAACTCAACTGTGTGCTTAAATTAGCTTCGCAATATCCACTCTATAATGTTCAAACAGGGGGGACTTCATTATGTGTATCACTATAGACTCTTATTAAAATTCATCGTGTCTCATGTGGTGAAGGAAGTGGTCTGTCTGTAAATAGTTATCAGCTTCTCACCATTTATATTCAACAAAAAGTAAGTCCTACTTCTTACATTAATCAAGGGGGAGAATTCTACGCTGTTATTTAACAACAGTACATAGCACTTTAAATCTTCAATGCACTTGTAGAGGCATTGACTAATAGTATACCATCAAAGGCGCTATATTATTGGTTTCTATAATTTTCACCATTTTATGAACAGCAAAACTGAAACACCGAAAACTTGTGACATGTCTGCATATACAGAAATAACCAGCAACAAATATAGGATTAGGAATAAGAATTTAACATTCTCAATGCAGTCTTCAGACAATCCCTGTCATGACCCTAATGTCCAAAAGCACAAATGCCTTGGCAAAAATGTGCATTTAAAGTAATCCACACCACTAATATTTGTAGGGCATAGACTCTCATCTGACACCAAGTAAATAAAGAGTACAGTTTGTTCCATTTATATGCATATCAGATTATTGCTTAATTCACTTAACTACATATCACACTAGCCCTAATTTTGTCCTATTGCTTACATTTTATGAAACACCAGCTACCCCCTTTTGGTTAAATGCACAAGCTCTTTATTATGCACAGGAATTCTTCAGCCTACTTTGCTGAATTCTTCTACTTTGAAATATAATTGAGTAATTATGGAAATTGAGGGAGAGCTGTCAATTCCAAGCCTTCTAAAGTGCTGTGAGAAACAAGGGTGTGTATAGAAGTTGCTTTTTTTTGCCATTTAAAGCACTTTATTGCCATGACTTAACAGAAGTGCAGAGATTTACAGCACTTTAAAATGGATACAGAGCTGTAAATTAATCCTTGTTAAATGAGGTATTGAATTTGAAGCACTGTATTTTACAGCACTTTAGCAACCTACAGTGTTTTAAATAACTTCTGTATGCTGGTCAAATTTCTGACCAGTAGAGAAGCCCCAGGAGGCTGCAAAGCACCCCCTGCCTCCGAGCCTGGAAAGTGCGAGGAGGCTGAGAGGCCCCCTCCACCAAACACTGTCGTGTTTAAGAGCACTGCAACTTTATAGTGCTATAAAAGTGCTCTAAATTACAGCACTGTAAAACATGCACAGAGCACTTCTGTACCCATCCCAGCAAGGAAACAAGTCTTGAAAAAGTATGAGCTTCTTTAGGCTATAGCCTACTTGTCAGCTGCTATAGATGGACTTGCAGAGAGCAGGAGGACGAAATAGAAAGGAATCAAGTCATTTAAATATTGTCTCACCCTGCCTTCTGCATAACTTCAGACTAACAGGACTAACTACCTCTCTCAAAGTCTTAATGAGTTGCAAAATATTTTGCACAGGCTGTTCCCCGGGATTGTTTACCCTCTGCACAAGTAAGGGCAGACTCACAGGAAGTGCATGGTCTTAAGGCCTTGCACCTGACTGGAGCACACTGTACATTACAAATCTAACACAGAATTGTAATTGCTGAGTATATAAACAATTGTAGCAATGTTATCCTGTTGTAACCATGATGATCCAGAGAGCATGTAAGATGCAGATTTATTTGGTAATATCTTTCTTGTTGGGAGAGAGGTTAGATATGTTTTTCAGGCCCAAAATGCTCAGACCCGATGTAGGGTGTTTTGTGCCCCCATGATTGTCTTTTACAACAGGTTTACCAACTTTATAATTGGTCTAATAAAATATATTACTCATATAATTTTAGTGGGCTTAGAATAGCATATAGGCACATCCTCGGGGTTTAGTCTTAGTATCCTATGCATTTGAAAAACTGCTGAAGTACTGGCTCCGGATTCAGACAATTCTGCTCAAATCCACTGGTGCCTGGCTAAACAAGCTCTCTGACTCATTTAGAAATTTACTTCCACCACTTAAAATCCTGTGCTTCGTGCTTGTGGGAATGTCATAGTTCTATTAAGACTGCATTCTTTCTGTGCAGCATTCAGAAATCATGACCCATATTGTCACCCTGGGGATTTTCACACATTGTCACATTTCAATTAAAACCCCTGCTCAATAGAAACACTTCCTTGAAAAGTGAATAGAACAATAGACATGTAAAAATGATTACTTTACTAATATTATATTTAAAATAATCAAATATAAGGAGAGAAGATTGAAACAGGATTATAGGACTGGATGAGGTCTCCACTGGGACACTGAATTCAGTCCCCAAACCAGTCATGTGTGTTCATCTGCTATGTACGAGAATGCCTGGAACTCCATTCAAACCATTGTTTTCTGTTTGCAGCCTGTTTCAAGACCTTCTAGATCACTCAGCAGTGCTCAGTTAATGCATGCATCTTGCAGTTCCCAAGCATCTGTAATCTCAAACATTGTGTTGATGAAAGGCCAAGGGAAGGTGAGATGCTTCTATGTACCATGTAATCAGTACCATGATTAAAATGTTCACTGTTTTGTCAGGAATAAACTTCACTATCAAATGGGCAGGGAAGCTGGTAATAGGATATCAAGCCTTTGGGTTACCAGTTCAAATCCATCTATAGGCAGGAGTGAGCAAGAAGTCATCACCATCTATTGGCTCTCTGGTAGTCATCTGAGACCTGTAAGTGGTAGTCACAGTTAGTTGCTATTGAATATATCCAAATCATGTAACTGATATTCCTTGACACCCTTCTTGGCAGTTTTAACAGAGAGGACAAGGCCTGAATGGGCACTTCTACACATGCTCCAAGGTGGGAGTAGGGGGTGCTTTAATTAGAACGGCTCTGAGAACTGCTCTAAAGTTCATTCAATGAGCTTCAGTTAAAGGCCCCCCGCCGCCCTTTTGAAGCATGGAGACACTGATACACAAGACATGGAGGCTGTCTGGAGCACAGTATTTACGACGCTCCAGCAGACTTGACTAATTGAGTCTGCTCTGACATGCTGTAATTACATCTACAGGCACCCAATAAGCTTATCACTTCTATAGCTGTTTCTTTCATGTCAGGGCTGAATGGTGGACTATCCTATCCATGCCACATCAGACCTGTGGGTGAATAACAGCTTTTATACAGCTCCTTTCCTAAGCCTCAACACAACAAAACTAACAGTTTGGTTGTATCCTCTTACCTGTTGAGCGCAGACTGCAAGGTGCCAGCTGCCCTCAACTAGCTTGAGCAGGGACTCAGCATCTGGCAAGATTAGAGTCTTGTTTTCTGCTCTGGTCTGATTTTGAAGGGGAAAGAAGTTTGATCATCCATCAAATCACATACAGGCAAATAAGACTTCATTTATAAATACAGAGTATCACAGAAAATAGGACTGGAAGAGACCTCAGGAGGTCATATGCTAGTTTGAACCCCTATCGAAGGCAGAATCATTACTGCCTAAACCATCTCATCCAAGTGAGAGAGAAAATAGTTGCACTTCCATATAAAAATGGGAAGGGGGTATGCTGTCCCTTTCTGGCTGCATATTTGCATAGCGCATGCAATTAGTTTTCACTGACTTTCATTTGCAACCTGGGATGCATAAATTGAGAATATGGAAGCTAAAAGCTTAAACATGGACTTTTAGGCTTGTAAATGCCTTAATAAAGATCAAACATTTCTAAATAACAGTCTTGATGACAGATCTGACTGAGAATCATTCTGTGAAGTGCAATAAAATACAAAAATATTATTTATGACCTGGGTTATGGTAGCACTCAAGAGTCCTAGTTATGGATCTGGCCTTAGTACAATTTCAGAACATTCCTCATAAGTTAATAGGAATAAAATAATGCCACAACATGCTCAGATCATTCTTGTATCAAAAGCATTTCAAGAAGTGGTGGGGAGGGGGGAAACTGAGGTGAAAAGAGGTTTCTTCACTTACTCAAGATCCCATGTTGCATCAATGGCAAAGTGGGTAATAGAGTGTAGACATAAGGAGTGTAAATGTGTGCTAACCATTGTGCCTGATTTTGTTAGAATATTTTAAAACTTCCAGTGCATTTACAGAATCAGATCGATTTGTTTTATTTTACATATTTTTAATGTATGGACACATGTTCACTATATCATTCTGACAATTTATATTGCCCACATAATGTTGTACCACAGAAAACAAACCAAGATGTGAAATAAGTATGGACGCTGTCTCTCTCCTCTGCAAATTAGGGTCTGGGTTTCAGCATTGTCGGAGGGAAGGACAGTATTTATGGACCTATAGGCATCTACGTTAAGACTATCTTTCCAGGTGGAGCTGCTGCTGCTGATGGGAGGTTACAAGAAGGTGAGAAGTTACTAAAACATCTCTGGAACGATTTTTCAGGATGTTTAAAATATTTTAGTAAATATGTAAAACAGACCTTTAAAATACATAGCAAAGAAGAATCACATGGCTTGAGGGGCTGGTGACATAAGGTGAAAACTCCAGCTCAAGTATTTTGTGAACGACGAGGTGATTTCATTCCATTCCAACGTGGCAAATGTCCACAATTTGAGGAAAGGGACTTGATGCCAGAAAGCTTGGCTAACATTCCCCCCACCTATACGGTTAATCCAATAAAAGATATCACCAAAAACACCCTTGTTTCTTGCGTATTTCCTAGACCATCACAGCTACAACACCACTCCAACCCTATCACAGCCTAATTGGCATGGTATGTATGGTTGCACTCAGAAGGGAGGCTAGCATGTTCTTTCTGGGCATTTATAAACAGAGCTGATGACAGAGAAATCAAATATTTTTGCTATTTTTATACCATCTTTTCAGCATAATTTCAATGCTTTTGCAATGCTCTGCCTATTCATTACTCTGTAAGATGTAATAATCTAAGCTTCTCCAGCAGCTGCAAAGAGTCCTACCCTAATCAACTGTGGGCAAATTGAGTTCTCTTATTTGTAAAAAGGTACAGCACACCATATTTATTATAGCAGCAGTATACTACTACTAATGGGCCTTATCTGGATCCATTAAAATCAGGGAGATTTTAACCTCTAAATGGTATTTTTTCATCTGCATGCATTACTGCCTTTGCCTCAAGGCAAGACTGTTTTGGGATCATTTGTCTCTCAATTAGTAATGCAATTTTATTTTTGCTTTTCAAAACAGGTGATGAAATTCTGGAACTGAATGGAGAATCGATGTATGGATTAACGCATTATGATGCTTTACAAAAGTTCAAGGTTATGCCTTCTCTTCCCAGCATAATTTCTGTCTTTGCACATGTGTGGGAGAACTCACCCATTCATTTTTTTTTGTTTGTTTCTAGCAGGCAAAAAAGGGTCTTCTCACACTTACAGTCAGGACAAGCCTCAGCACACCTCATTCTGCTTCTAGCTATCAGTCGTCCCAATTATGCCGGTCACTGAGTGCTAGCACATGCATAACCAAAGAAAACAGCTCCTTCAGTTCAGAAGGTACAACGTTCTCATTAATGACCACAAAACCCAATGACAGGGTCATAATGGAAGTTACCCTCAACAAAGGTAAGTGGTAAAATAAAGTGCATGCTCACAACCAAGTTGCTGAGTCACAAACTGGTGACTTAGTTAGTTTCTGCCTGTCTCTTCTCACTTTATCCTAATTCCTCATCTATTTTTAGAGATTTTCTTTTTTTATATGCCCCATTTAGAACTCAGTTCCTGAAAAGGATGGCAGCAATCCATCAAAGGTTGGCATCTGCCTACTGTATTTCCACAAGCTCCAATCAATCTTTTTTTCATGTGGCTTGATCACTAAACTTATTCTGAACAAGGAATTCAGAGCCCCATCTTCTCCCCTAATTAAGCGCATTGCCCATTCTCATTCTTAATTATTTAAACTTTATAATTCAACTAATTTATGACTTAGTAACACATAGAAACGTGTGCATATAAAACATGCATTTCTTTTGTCTCTTCCCGCAGCTGCTTTGCTTTTCTATTTATAAACAATAATCACAGGTGTTAGCAGAATGACTTAGGGCATAGACAGATGTAACATTTGTTCTGTTCCAAGCACCTATTAAATGCCCCAAAGGTGAGGGACCAGACATTATCAGCCAATAAAGTTCACCTTATTCACATATTCTGCCTCAAAACTGATCCCAGATGAAGCAGGAAGAACTTGGGAAGCCCATCACTATGATACACTTTACATTATACTTGCACTCTTCTTTATACTGTAGAACAAGGGCATCGAGATAAAGACCACAAACAAAGATGCCATGACACAAGCGTATGACTCACCTATGAGGCGGTAGCAGTTCTAAGAGACAAATGGCTGCTCCCTGCAAAGGGGATGAGTGCTTAAAAATCTCAAGCTGCATGAAACAGCGAAAGAGAGAGGAAGTGTTGAGCCATGCACAAACACCATATCTCAATTCTTCTCTCTCCTTCTGTTGTTCTTTCCCCCTGTACAGGGATTTGGGATACAGTATATATGAATGAGATTTTTGCAAAAGAAAGCTGTATTGTGCTGTATCTGTGATATGCTACCAATGAATTATGAACCAAATGTTGAAACCAGTGAAACTTTATTTATGTATCTGCCACTTAACAAATAAAAAAAATCTTCATTTGCATGCGTGAAATACATAAATACACATGGCTTAGTTTTGCACTAGCAAGCTTTGTGATATAGTGTAGAACCAGTGTTCTCCAGTTGATCTGATGTGCACATTTTAAACACATTTCATAATCTATTTCATAACAAATCTTAACAAATTATTTCAGAGCCTGGGGTTGGCCTAGGAATTGGCTTGTGCAACATCCCTTACTTCCAGTGTATTTCGGGGATATTTATCCATACGCTCTCACCAGGGTCCGTGGCTCATATGGATGGGAGACTCAGGTATGCCAACTGCATGTTCCATCAAAAAACTTTTTAGACTTACCTGACAGATCAGCCTGGCCCTTTCAGATGGAGCTCTTGGGCATGTCCCAATGATGCACTGCAAATTGCATGTGGCGCATGCGCACCTTTGACCCCCGTGTCAAAAAAACCCACCACTGAAAAAAAGTGTTGCGGCGCATATGGCAGCAGCATGTGCTGCCAGAAAGAGAGCCTATCTGGCAGCCAAAGCCATACACCCTTTCTGGTGGTGCATGCTACTGCCATCTGCACCATACTGCTTTTTTTCAGTGGTGGATTTTTTTGCTCTGACCAGGCTTCAAGCAGCCAGTTTGGTGCTGCTGTTGCCTTGGGAGGCCCCCAGAACCCCAGGTAAGGGTGCTGGCCCCAACCTCCACTCCTCTATCCGGATCACTTTGCCACGTGCTGGACCGTGTGTGCAGGGGCTTGCTCAGGGACAAATAGCAGCCTCACAAATATGCGCAGCTGCTATTTGTCCCATGAGAAACACATGCCCCTGCAAGTGCATTCTTGTCAGGACAGGACCTTGTCTTTGCATGCTGGTGGGTCAGTGCTTGGAACACAGGCGTAAGATTAAGCTGTCAGGAAACAGGACAGTAAGGCATCCAAATGAGAATGGAGAATTAAGAGAACAAAACTAAGAGTGACTAAATATTAACAGCATCTGTCCTGGTGCCAAATGCTGTGCTTTCAAAATTGAAGCTATCAAAGGGGTTCATGGAGGTCACCTTTCCAGCAGCATCCGTGGTTACTTCATTCCCTCTCTTCTAAAAAGCATTACTAGTTGATCTGTATAGGCACAACCCATACCCAACTCCTCTATTTCCATCTGTTCCACTGTCCTTGTGCAAACCCTGCACAATCTCCATGTTGCACAACTCCCAGAATTCTATTTCCTATGGCACAACGCGAATCATTTAGCTGGAGTGATGCGTACTAGGGCTGTGTGAAACAGTACCTTTTTGTTTCAACTTCCGTTTTGCAGATTCGACAGGACAGTGTTTTGTTTAATTTCAAAAGCACTATTCTGTTTCATTCCATCGAAACTGTTTCGCTGTTTCGACACCGTTTCAACATTTCGCCCATAGACTATAATGGGGAAGCATGAAACTGCCTATAACTTTGTCATTTCCTGCATGATTCAGATGAAACATGCAGGGATGGTAGCCCCTTCTGAGAGCATGAAGCCTGCCAAGTTTCAAGGAGATAGGTATAGAGGTTTCTGAGAAATTGCACCTCAAACTGTTCAAAGCAAAACTCGTGACTTGCCAGCAGCGGCAGCCTCCTGTCATCCGACCCATAGATCTGGTGGCCTGCACCCCTGGGATGGATGCAGGGCTGTGCCGGACTCCACCCAGGGGTGTGGGACCTCAATCTGTGTGCCAGATGAGAGGAGGCTGCTGCTGACACCTGAGACCGCTTTACCCAGTGCTGAGCACCAGCAAATAACCCGCCACCACTGCTAGCTTGGGCCCTGTGCCAGCTCCAGGCTCATCTGTTGGGGCTGAGCTGTGGCAGCAGCAGCTGGGCAGAAGCTGCTGCTGGGCACAGAGGAAAGTGTCTCCTCTGCTTGCCCAGGCTGGGCAGTGTTTGGTGCAGCCGCCAACTGGAGCTTGCTCTGCACTAGGCTGCAGTGTGGCTGCTTCGTCACCACCTCTGTGCTGCGCTGGCGCTGGCCTTGGGGCACGGGCCCCATGGTGCAGGCAGGGACCAGCATGCAGCCCCGACCCTGCACACCCTGTGCTCATCTATGGGGAATGAGCTGGTGCTCAGCATGGGGGAAAAGTGGCTCCCTCCCTCCCTGTAGCCCAGCCGCTCACTGGGCAGCACAGAGATGATGGTGAAGCAGCCCCACCACAGCCTAGCGTGGCGTGGGCTCTGGTCAGCAGCCACACCAAACACTGCCTGGCAGCGGCAAGCGGCGGGGCCACTTTCATTCGTGCCCAGCAGCAGCATCTGCCCAGCTGCTGCTGCTACGCCTCAGCCCCAATGGGTGAGCTTGGAGTCGGCACGGGGCCCAGGCTAGCAGCGGTGGCGGGTTATGAGCTGGTGCTCAGCGTGGGGAAAAGTGGCTGCTCCCCGTCCCCATGGCTGGCACCTCATGCTGCAGCCGCTCAGAGCCCGGCCGGGGCTGCCTGTGCCTGCTCTCTGGTGATGCAGCGGAGAGGCAGGGCACCACGGGGCACCGGCTATGGGGAGTGACTGCACACGGGGCGCCGGCTATGGGGAGCGGGAGTGGCCACTTTTTCCCCTGCACTGAGCAACAGCTCATTCCCCACCACTGCTGCTCACTCCAGCTTGTGGGGCACGCAGGGTTGGGGTTGTGCACTGTTCCCTACCTGTACTGCAGGGCTCAGGCAGGGGCATCGGGAGTGAGCAGGCACCCAGCACTTGTCCCAGGTGGCAGCACCAGCCTCCTGTCATCCGACATGCAGATTGGGGGCTTGCCCACACCCCCAGGGGGGCTGTGGGGCTGTGCCAGACTCCTCCCAGGTGCGGGCTCCCGATCTGTGTGCCAGATGACAGGAGGCTTCTGCTGCTGCCTGGGGCCAGCAGCAGCACCAATCTTCCTGGCCCTGGGCACAGGCTGTGCCCAGCGCTGGTCCTAGGCGGCAGCAGCAGCTTCCTGTCATCTGGCATGCAGATCAGCGGCCCACACACCCAGGAGGAGTATGGGAAAAGCCCCGCAGCCCTCCTAGGGGTGCGGGCCTCTGGTCTGCATGCCGGATGACAGGAGGCTACTGCTGCTGGCGGGGACCAGTGCGGAAGCCAAGTAAACCCAGCTTCGAAACTCAAAACATTTCACAACTTTCAAAACATTTTGAGTGCTCTTGTTTCATTTTGAAGCTGTTTTGAAGGCTTTTTTTTCATTTAGATTTGACTGTTTTGAGCTTGAAAGGCATTGAAACGGCTTCAAAATGAAACATCTGGTGACATTTTGCACAGCCCTAAAGCTTACTGGGATTTACCAGGTAAGCTCTGTGACCTTCGGCTTCCGCTGGAACTGCAAGAGTTAGAGTTGGGCAGAAAGCACAAATTTCAACAAACCTTTTTTTGATTGAATGTCTATTATTTTACACCTAAACGTCACCACTGCTTTTCAGTGAATGTTAGTAACTCTTATCACCAATGTGTCAGTTTGGGATGGAAGGCAGGGCAGAAAAAGTATGAGATATTCGCACAAGGGGCAATGTTTCATTTCTTTATGAAAGCCTTAGAGAGCCAAACTGTAGACAAAGATTGATGGCAGAAACCAGTCTCTAAAAGTGTATTTGTAACAAGTTATTTTCCTATATTGAGTGTAAAGGCCAGGTACTATATTGTTCCTTCTGACTTTTAAATGCAATGCAGCTTTAAACACGCAACAAGTGAAATGTCACACTGGTGACAGGAAGGAAGATGTGGGTGAAAACAGCAGACGACTGTGAAAAACAGTTTTGTGCATCGTTCCTGTCATTTCTTTAGAATACAAAACGCACATTGCTCCAAGTACAGGGACCTCCTATTCATGCAGAATGCAACAATGGAGCATATGTCCAATTCCTTTCTATTTTCTGACTGGGGTCCTGATGAGATGCACTAATTTAATCTTGGTTGTGCTGGAACTCAGCCATGTGAATGTCCATCTTGTGTAGTAAAAGTCACAGTGAGACCATATGTTAGAAAAACCAATGTAGTTTGTTACCATCCTCTCATTGGATTTTTCATCCCTTTATAGGTGTGGAGATGAAATCCTAGAAATTAATGAAGCAGCTGTCCAAAACATGACACTTAATGAAGTTTATGCTGTTCTAAGCCACTGCAGTCCTGGTGCTGTACAGATTATTATTAGCAGACACCCAGATCCACAGGTAGCATTCTACATTTTTCTGCTTTTGAATACAGCAAATATTGCAGAACAATGGCTGGTATTGGTAGAAAAACTACAAATAACCCTGGCAATTATTAACAAGAGAAGGTAACATATACTGGTGCCCTTCCATGCACTAACACTGCAAGTACTGAGGACAGAACAAGGTGCAAACCTGCGATATTAAAATTTGTAATCATGTGCTGGTTTGTGTAGAGACATTTTAGATGAGAGCCACTGGACAGAAAGTCTCACAGAAAAGTGAATAAATATGGTACAGGAATCTTCATAGTTTGGTGGTGTTCGAGTGATGTTATAGCCATGATAGTCTAGGAATCATATGAGGGGCAAGGATTTTAGTGAGTGAAGTCTTTTATTGGAACAACTACATGGTTGGGATAAAATCAGACAAGCTTTTGAATAGAAGGGCACTTGTACACGACACAGGGCTTTAATTCTCCTTAAAGTGAAGCGATGTTTTTAAAAAAACACCACTTCACTTTAGGGAGAATTAAACCCCCATGTTGTGTACACACCTGATCCTTACCTGCCTCTCTGGTGGCGGAGAGGGGAGAGCAAGCTGCTGGTGGACCAAGTGGTCCGTGAGCTGGGGGGTGGTGCTTCCCTCTGTGGCAGCAATGGTGCCCCCCAGGAGGCACCATCCCACAGGTACCTGGCTCGGGCAGTTCTGGGGGGCACCGCAGCCTCAGAGGGAAGCATCAGGCCCCTATGCACCTCAGACAGTCAGGCAGGATCTGGGTGGGCAGAAGATCAGGATCACTGCTTTTTTTTCCCCCCTTCAGTGGAGCCTGCCTTCCTGGGCTGCTGCCAAGCTGCCTGCAGGGGCTGCCTGCACAGCCGTCAAGCTGCACGAGGCCTGTTGTTTCCCTCTGCAGCTCGGAGGTACTTTAGTTTGCTGCATCCCAAAGTCATTTAAGGTGCATTGCACCGCCAAACACAATTAACCGCAGCACAATTAACGCAGTGCAAAAGGGCACTTCAGCCACTTTAAAGTGTCATGTATAAATGCCCAAAGGTATCAAATCAAACTACTGGTTTGTTTTTTTTTAACGATATGGTGGGAAAATAGGCTTAAATTCATGTGTTTCACATTCAGTTCCTGGTATACATTTCCTCTTTCCCAGTTCTTGGTCTTAAAATGGAAGTTTCATCTGAATGAGCTTCAGATATTTTTATTTTCTAAAAAGCAAATATTGTACACTACTAAAAACTTATTTCTGTATGCAATACAAGGAAGGCATTCAAAAGCTTTTCTAACTTTATCCTAACTATGCAGTTGGTCCAATAAAAGGTATCACCACAAAAATACTTTCCTCTGTAGTACAGAAACAAAATTTTAGGATTGTGCAATATTTGTTTTAAAAAAAATAAAAATATCTGAAACTCATTCAAACGAAACTTCCCATTTAGGACAAGGAACTGGAAAAGAGTAAATGTATACCAGGAACAGAATATGAACTTGAATAGCACTGATTAAAGCCACTTTACCCACTATACAGTTAAAAATAAAGAGTTTGATTTGACTGGCTTTTATCTAGCCAATTATTACCATTAGATTAATATGGAAGAGAAAAATAGTAGTGCCGTACGAAGCTTCGGGTGGTGATATGATTCAGAGGAGATCTGGCTTGATTCAGTGGCCGAATCTCTGAATCCAAATCAAATTGGGGACCAATTAAAAGGTCCTAATCAATTCAAACCTCTCCAAATCTTCGGAAAAGATTTGGAGAGCTTTGATGATTCAGACAGTCCCCGGTGACTACAGCAGGGAGCTACAGTCAGACTGAGCGGGTAAGTACTAGGGGTGGGGGGGAGGAGACCATGGGGGGATCCCTGCCAGCCCCCCGACCCCCC
>NW_005843198.1:76144-82159 GCF_000455745.1 Alligator sinensis
CTTTCTCAGCAGCCAATTTCTATGCTCAGAGGAGCAGTGTGGCACATGCAGAGGCAGCTATGTTAGTGCCCACTGTGCCTCCCTCTGCTATGGAGTCCTGGGGTTTTTCTCATTTTTTTTTCTTTTCTTAAAGGACTGGGTCTGGCCCAGGTGGGGCACCCATGGGGGGACTGGGGGAGCAAGGGGAGGGGGGCTTGTGCAGAGCCCCTCCATGCAGCGTGGGGCAGTGGGGGGCAGCAGGGATTGCCCCTCCCCCTCCCTGCCCAGCAGCACCTGGTGAACCAGGGCTTTTTTTATTCAAACAGCCAGGACCTGGTACATGTAGGGCAGCCATCGCTGGGCTGTGGGGGGGGGCTGGGTGATTCAGAGCTTCAGGAGCAGCCGATCTCTGAATCAGATTCGGCTGAATCAATTCAGGACAGTGATTCAAATCACCGAATTGAATCACTGTCCCCTGAATTGGCCAAATCCGAAGCAAATACTAGCCACTTCGCACAGGCCTGAAAAATAGTAGACTTGTGTGATATTGTTTCTAGAAATGTTTCTGTATGTTCTACTAATATGCTTCATTTCCATGCCAAATGATAGGGAAATATGGTGTAAAAGCATACAATGGCAAATCCAGACTCCTGCGTAGTATGGAATATAAAGCCTTCCATTTAGTCTTGAAAAATATACCTGATTTATCTACAATGTCAAGAAAAGCCACACGGCTATTATGTCAGTCCAACACTTAGAATGATATGCATTAGTAATTAAGAGCCTACAGATTCTTCCTCACATATATATTCCTTGCTCACGATTAAGCTGATGAATTTCAGAGGTTATTTGCCTGAGTTAAGGACCATTTCTGTGAGAATGGGTTTGTAGGAGTTGAGCACTAAATACTGTACAATAATCTTGTGATGAATTTATAATGATATGATATTTTGTAGGTCTCTGAACAACAGCTAAAGGAAGCTGTTGCACAAGCCGTGGAGAATAACCGATTTGGAAGGGAAAGGCATCAATGGAGCACTGAAGGTAAGGGAATTAATGCAGTTGGCTGAGCTATTATGAGTTAGACTTGATAGAAATACAAAACTTCTGGGGATTGCCATAATCCCTAAGCAACAGGTCAAGTAATCTAGAGTAGAAAAGGAAGACGAGGAAAGAGCATAGGTCAACATTACTGAAGTCCATTCTCAAACAAGTTGCCTGAGTGGTGTGAGAAGCTCAAGACACCCGGCTTACCTCCCAAAATCCTCCTGACATGTGGTCTCAGTTGCTTTTTCCCTCCCTTTTCTTGCTGCCTATCTGGTAAAAGTAAAAGCCATATACCTGCAACATGTGCATTACCAGATATTCAGGTGACACTCCCTGAAACAGCATTAACTGTACAGAAGCACCAGACCACTGGGCAACTGACCTGCTCCTATAGTCTACCATGGTGAACGCCATACCATTTCTTTTCCAGCTCCCAAACATAGGCCTTTTAAGACACTTTATGTGTACATTCTGCCTTTTGGATAAACACAGCAAGAGCAATGCCCTGCCAGCGGTGGGCATTAAATTGGGGTTTGCGCTCATGTGGGGTCAGCTGCATATTTAGCTCTGGGAATGGAAAAGGAAGTGCCCCCAAGTCATCTGCATGTTTGAGAAATACCTCTGCTCAATTGATGGAGGAGCACCTCTGGGAGAGAAAGCATTCGTTTAAAAGGAAAAACTTGGAGACATGAGACCTGAGGGTGGGAATGGATGATAAGGGGTATGCGGTGACCGCTAATAGAATCACTCTGCTGGGCCCTTTGCAGTGATTTTTTTTTAGTACTTATTTCCTATCAGAAACAGACAGGTCCTGCCTCTTCCCCACAGTTTTTTTTCTCTTAATCATAAGGTTTCTTGTACAAAATTTCTTCAGCACTTCAACCCAATTGCTTCCAGTTGAAAGTATCTGAGCCATTGCCAGCAGGCAAAGCAGCCTACCTCTGAGTGAAACGAGGCTGCTATTCTCTTCGTGGGCAAAGGCCGATGAGGTTGTCCATTAAGGCTACTTGCCAAGTTCCATAATATGGCGCTATAAGGTAACAGTTTACAAGTCTGCATTCCTGTTACCCAACTCTTCTTTGTAAAAGGGCTGAAAGAAACAGGCTGAACCAATAGCAAAGTGTAGGAGAACAGGCAATATTTTTATGTTTCACTGAAACAGGATTCCTTAATATACAAGCCTCTACAGATAGATTTACCCCTCTACATCCCTCCCATATGCTAATCACATCTCCATACTCATGCAATAGTGTTTTGCAACAGATTAAATGAGGCTTAAAAGCAAATGAATTTGGGGATCTCTGTTGATGAATACCACGTTTTATGTTTATGTTTCTGATAACAGGTGTCAAAAGACTAGAAACCAACTGGAATGGCAGATACCAGTGTGAAAAAAATTACATTGAGAGAAACGTTACTTATTGCAACCACAGATCTCAAAAACTAATGACCCGTTCCAGCAGTGACAGTAGTTACAATCCCAGGTCATCTTGCAGCAATGGTACTCCATACCAGCTGGCTGACTTGAAGGCAAGAGTACATAGTATTGATGTACCAATTACCAGGCAACCTGGCTTGTTGTGTTCATCGTCTAGAACCAGCTTGGAGAACCAGTCCCCTCCCACTAGCAATGAAGGAAACTGTCCCTCACAGAGCATTAAAAAGTCTACAGAGATTCTTGTTAGAAAACCTAAATCATCAAAGCCCAAACCTCCACCAAGGAAGTATTTCAAACAAGATTGCACAGACAATGACCAGAGTAACACAGATGTGAACAAGAAGCCCGCACCACAAGATGATAGGAGTCCACCTTCTACAAATGTTCAGGTACAGAAAATTCTGCAGTGATCAGAGGTTTTTCTTTTTAAAGTTTCTTCTATTTGAAGACAAAATGATATGCATAGCAAAATCTGAACCTTGGTTGTATGACCACCCCTCCAAAAAAAATTAAAGCTACATGGCAGAGAAATGTTTTAATGCATTTATCTTGCACATCAGGAAACCTGTGCCCATATCCAAATAAAGAAAGGAGTGAGACTGCATCTGAAAATCTCACTGCAGTCCCCAAATGAATATGCATCACCAACCCCAAACAATTCAGAGTATTGGGTAGGCTCTGCTTCCAAACTGAAACAGCAGTGTGTTGCACATCAGGATTGGAAGAGGCTGAACAGCTTATTGTCATACTCCTGCTCTTGATCATGAAAGCTTATGCATCTCTGATTCACTTGTCCACAAGGTGCATCTCTACCCCACTTGCTGTCATACTGATATGGTTACTCCCAGCAGTCTACAACTGCAAATTCATAGAGCCAAGACATTCCTTAAATAGTGAGACCAATGAATAGTGTGAACAATAACGTGGAGCCATTTTTGCATTAGCATATACATCAAAATAAATTAGCTAACATTAGGAGCAGTGAGAGATTTCTGCCCCAAGTCCCTTAATATAGGCCTAAATGACTAACACATGCAGATGAACTATCTATGGGAGTTTTATCTAATTCTTGACTATTTATGTTTTTATCTGAAGTTTTTGAAAATTAAGTGGGTTAGCCCTCACAGTTTGATTTATGTTTCTCCCATTCCTATTATGAATGGAATTAAACGAAATAGTGCAATGAATTTGAATATGAGATGGATGAGAACTTTGTGTGGAAACTAAGTTGTGGTTTATCAAAGAAAAGGAATGCATTTTACCATAGGTTTAGAAATATGCCAGTAAAAATTAACAGAATTTAGAAACATGCAAAACAAGCAGAACTGAGCAAACAATAGCCCAGGGCTTAGCACTAAAAATTAATCTGTACAACAGCACAGGTTTTGGTCAAAATTACAGAATAAAACTAGCTAATAAGGACACCACCTATCATCTATGATGGAGTGTAAGATAAATGTATTCATGCACAAAAAGAACTGCTATAAAACCATTGGTGTTACAATTTAAAAACAAGAGGAAAAACAGGTTCTTGAAGCCTTATTTAACACACAAAAAAAATGTTGAGCAGAGAAACATTGCAGTTCTTGGTTAAGCTGCAGGTTTGATTCTATGGTGATAAGAGAAACAAGAAAACCTGAGATCGAGATGCATGACAAAACGTTGAGCTTCACTAATGAAGCAGACTTCCCCAGAGAGACTTGTTTCTGGGTTTTAAGCTAGTGTTCGCTCTGAGTACATGAAAAAGAAGGTTTCCCTTCAGATTGCATTTTGAGAGTATTAGGAACAGATTGATTGCTTCCCTACATGTTATTTTCCTTTATTTCTCAAACATGCTACATGGCTCAGTTTGAGAAGTGCTGGCCAGGACTTTGTGCATGGTGCCTGCAGATGGTAAGGTTACTTTCTTCAAGTCAGAACTGTTTAGCTGACATGTCTGAAATATGTGCTTTAAGTTGTCATTACTAATATCTACAGAACCCTGTGTCAAGAAGTAGATACCATCACTGCCACCAAGGAGCACGCAGTCATCTAACCACGCTTTCATCTAACCACATGCTCCTTGTGCCCCTAAATCTCACTAGTCCTATCAGTGGAAAGACTAGTGAGATTTGGGGGCCCAAGGAGCTCACATTGTGCAAGATCAGCCTCCCAATTGGAAGAACAATATTGAGCAACTTGCACTGCTTAAAATAAACATGACTGGGGATAATCTACTTTCATCCTCAGAGAAAATCTACCATTGTTCCTCTAATTATTTCCAATGTTATCATGGGGCATCAAGCAACAGATCACCTCACACTGAGTCGCAAGTTAGAAGATAATAGATTAAAAAGTCTGAGGAAGCCCTTCTTAGTAATAGAAATGAAGATGCTGCCTTATAGAAAGCCATTAGAAAATGTGTCCTGCTGGATGTTGCTAAGGCCAGTAGCAGTGGTCAGGACCCGAGAACTGGCCTCAGTGGCCCAGGAAGGTCCTATGAAGTAAACTCCTGTGAAGTTTCATAGATTTTTAGAGTCGGAAGGGACCTCAGTAGATCACCGAGTCTGACTCCCTGCCCTGGGCAGGAAAGAGCACTGGGGTCAGATGACCCCAGCCAGGTGCTTGTCCAGTCTCCTCTTAAAGACCTCTAAGGTAGGGGGGAGCACCACCTCCCTTACAAGCCCATTCCAGATTTGGGTAAACTTTACTATGGTCCTATGACAAACTCCTTGATGGAATGGGGAATAGGAGGTATTAATTGTAGTACTAAGGGGATACTGAGGAGTTGTCAGGGAGTTGATTTTTTTGCTGAATAATCTCATTTTGTTTTCAATTTTTTTCTCCCTCTCCTGCTTGTGTTTGGTTCCTTTAAATACTTCAACTCTGCCGGTTTGCAGTTCACAAAAATTGCTCAGAAGATTACAATGCAGCAGATGGTAATACTGGTTTTACAAAGTAATCTAGTAATTTTAGAGCATCCACTAAGGGCTGCCTAGAGTAGCATTTATTGTGACCTCAAACAAAACCTCTGATTCTGTGTTGTCAACGAAAAGCAAGGGAAGAGCTCTGTAGCTCTGTGCCTGAACTGAGTTTATTACAATTTTGTGTTTGGGGATAAAGGATCTACAAAGAAAGCATTGTATAAAATAAAGATGAAGGCAGTTCATTTTCTGGCTTTGCTTAACTGATTTGCAAGAGATTACTGTAGGGCTGGTTTTATAAAAATCTAAAATTATAGCAGGCAATCTCTTGGCTTGTTGCAGTGCAATTACACACAGAATGGCTTACAAAGCAATGAATCTATCTAAATTTGAGAAGTTAATTATACCCCGCCATTTATAGGCTTACAGTAAACTATCTTGCCAATTTTCCTAAAACACAGAATAAATCCAATTTAATTGGATGTTTAACTGTTACTTCCTAACCAGAATAGAAAACTTGGCTGCCATTTAATATTTATTCTCATCTTAAAAACAAAAAAATAAAGAGTATTTTTCTTTAGGTTCATATGCATAATGTGGTTTGTATAATTACATTCTGACACAGTTCTACTTCCTGTTTATTCAGCA
>NW_005843198.1:82169-87262 GCF_000455745.1 Alligator sinensis
GGAGACCTACTGCTACAGGGAAATAAAACAGTTATAACCCACAGCTTCTTTGCAACTCCTCTAGCACCAAGAGACACTGAACAGACAGCTGCATTTTCAGCAGATAGAGACCAAGTGAGGAAAGCAAACCCAGGTATGTTTCATTCCATTTATATACTGATACTAACAGCAAGTGTACTGTTACAAGTGTAAATAGTTGGAAGAATAAAATGAGATTCACATCCATTTTAATTTATTTTTAAAAAATAGACTGCCACAAAATGGTAAGGTTTAGGGTGAACAATCATAAATTGCAACTAATCTCATGTAACAAAAAGTGCAGACTACACCAAAAAACCAAATTGGCAGTCTATTAAAAAAGCCCTCCCCTAATTATATTATTATTTATATTAAAACTGATACTGAATTGGTTTATAATATAGTTTTGATTTACAGTTGCAAAAATAAACTGGAACAGGGTCACAGACAATTGATATCAAGTCAATGAACTGTAGAGTTGGTTAGAATTAACTGTTGACTAGGAGTATGTAAAATGCTGAGTTCCTTAAGTATTCATTGTTTTACACTGAAGCAGACCACCATAATACCCATACTCCCTCCCTGAAAACTCCACCTCATTTCACCAAGTCTCTTAATATAGGCCCAAATGGTTCTAATACATACAGATGAACTACCCATGGGAATTTTCTCTTATTCTTCACTCCTTATGCTTTTCTGAAGTAGCCTTTGAAAATTAAATGGGTTAGCCTTCACAGTTCAACTGATGTTTTTCCCATTCCCACCGTGAATGAAATTAAAAGAAAGCATAATTTATTTGAGTAAGAAAAGGGTGAGAAGTTTTGTGAAGCTTAATCATTAGATAAGGTACAAAGCACCCTATAACCCAAGTTAAAATTGTACACAATAGAAAAACGCAACAGGAAATGTTTGTGCAATTTTTACCAAGGGGTATGCAGACACTTCGTTAGAAACAGGCTTCTGTGAGAGAAAGTGTTTAAATTGGAAGTACATTGTATACAAGGCAAGAGGTAAGAATAACTTTTTTTAGTCAGCCGTGATACCAGCCTGTTCTGTCTGTTAGTGAGATTGTAAACATAGTCTTCCATTTCCAGTGCTGCAGCATGCACAACATCTGCACAACAAGGAATTTTTAGAAGATCTATGTACCCTGAGCAAATGACTGCACTGATGAGCCTCCTTTGCATGCAGCTAAAATTTAATGTCAGTACAAGCTGATCTCGGCTACAGTAAAACAGAATTTCTAGATTGAGATCTGTAACTTTTAAAAGGCTACACAGAGGCTTGAGTTTTGTGTCACAGGTGGTAAAATAACAATGCATTGAAAGGGATATATGGGGAGAATTAAAAGGAGATGTGTCTACAATAATTGTTTTTATAATACAGGAAATCCTCTCTCATCAATACAAAGGCCTGTACTTAGAAGACAAGCACGGGTAGATTACGGTCTTGATACTACAGCGGAAGACCCCTGGGTTAGAATTTCTGACTGCATAAAGAGCTTGTTTAATCCTACCATGAGTGAAGATAACAGCCACATAGACTTGCAAGCCAACAGCAACCCAAATGAAGAAAGTCAAAACACAGGCTGTCCAGAGGCAGTTCTGCAGAAATCGGAAACAGAAGCAGCCGGTTCAAAAGAACACAAGTCACCTGAACACGACTCCGTGAAGAAGGGGCCTCCAGTGGCACCCAAGCCAGCCTGGTTTCGCCAAAGTCTAAAATGTTTGAGGAAGGCACATTCAGATACAAAACCACAGGCAGATCAGAATTCTGCTGACCCTCAGGGTATTTCCGGTATAGGACTGGGTTCTAGTTTATCCCGGGTCTCACCCAGAGGATCATCAATAAAACAGAGAATAAGCTCCTTTGAAACTTTGAGTGCTCCTCAGTCCCCTGAAAAAGGAAACAGAAAACTTAGCCCAAACTCATCAGTGCAAAAAGACAATTCTCCCTGTACAAAAGAGCCAGAATCATCTACAGCTTCTTTAAACAAAGCCACTTTCAGCTACATGGAAGATCAAGGATCTGAAAACAGCCAGTTACATCCAAAGACTTCTGTGGTTTCAGACACAAAGAGCCTAGATAGGTGTTGCTCTCCCAAAGAGCCACTTCCCTCTGTCCCAAAGAGAAGCAGCAGCAGCACAGATATAGGAGTTGCCTTAGGTTTACTACCATCACCAGTCACTGAAACTCCAGTAGCAAAAGCACAAAGCCTAAGAACACGGAGCTTCCCACTTACTGCTACCCAATCTTGTGAGATGATGAAGACAAACGATGAAAAATATAGCAACATTTATTCCATCAGTAGCCACGTGTCATCTGCTTTAATGAAATCTTTGCTTTGCCTTCCTCAGTCTCCACTCTATTGTGGAAACAATCCAATGGACACTCTGGCTGGGTCATCTCAGTCCTCCATGGAGGAAAATGGGGCTCCTCTCTCACCCATGAGTGAGAGTCATCATTCAGACACTGGATTTTCTCTTAAGTAAGATATCACATTTAAACTCATTCTTGCAAAGCGGTGCTAGTGAATAGACTAAACTGCTTTCTGTACAGAGCAGCTAGTCTGTGAGCTTAGGATAGTGGTTCTCAACCCTTTTTCAGCTCAAGACCCCCCTCAGAAAATGCCAATCTTAGTTTTCCCTCATTTTTTCACTAGAGAATTACTAGAGCAATTCTATTGCAAAGAACTCAGAAAGACCGTAACAAGTCAGAACATTTTTAACACTATGGCTATCTATTTGAAAATTTTGGTTTTATTTTGTGAATTGTGTTTGCACATCTAACAGTACTAACACTGGATGGCACCCTATGCTACCCTTGAAAGGATCATGAGAGACCCCAGGGTGCTGCAGTATCCAGGCTGAGGATCACTGGCTTGGGCATTCCAGGAAGGGCTGCAGATTAGTAATATGTAGACTGACCTAGCAACTCCGCCACAGGTGTAGAAGATCACTCAAATGAATGCTGCTATGCATTTTTAATGTTATATACTTTACTTATTAAGCTTCCTCTGAGTGAAGGAAAAAATTCCCTAGGTTTTTGGTGTGAAGAGTATTTGTTGCTAATCCCAATACTGGAGATGACATGAAAGTAGGTCCATCCACCTGCTCCAGCTCCTTGATTTTGATGCCTCTGATCTGCAAACATTTCAGGCTATAATGTACTACTATACCAGTACTATGGGATATTATTGATGGCACTACAGATGTAGGCTAGTAATTTTGTCCATGATATGTCAGTTTGGGTTAGTAGAGGAGGAGATCTGAGAAATAGCCAGCCTTGTTCCCATGTTTTCTTCATTCCCTCTGCAAAGGGTCTGTCTTCCTTCGTTCTTTTGCATTGGTCAGGTTATGAAATTGGGATTTATAATAATTGCTTTTCCTAAATATCTAACCAGGTAAGAAGCCTAGAAAAGTAGAGCTAAACATACTAGAATTAAAATGTTTTGGTAGGTTACTTTAAAAATAAGGCACTAACCTTCCAATCTTTGCTCCCCAAAATGTCCTCCAGTGGTACCTAAATATGTAATTTTAAAGATTACATCAGCCAGAAAAAAAATGCAATCTAGTCCGTGCTTTTCTGACATGACTTATCGTATTGAATGTTTGATATAACCATTTTCTTTAAAACAAAGAGAGTTTTTGCAATGGGTGAATGTCAAAGGGTTTAAGGTTACGGGTTGGATAGGTGTCTCAAAAGTCTCTTAGCTAAAACTTTTATAGCTGCAAAATTTAAATGAGGTTTCCTCATTCAAATTTGAAATGTGGTTAAAACAAAAATTTTTTTTTTTTGCAAGAGTGGTACTTTTAGAAGGGTCTGGTACATTACTAACTTTTGTTCCATTCTTAGGGGCAACTGGTTAAATCCAAAATAGCGTTAAAATGAGAATTAAGAGAGTTATCCAGCTTTTTGTTTGTTTAAAAAAATAAATTCCATGAAGGTTATGTTTGAGATTTGGGCAAATCTCAAGATGCTTTTTTAATTCCTTGTCATGAAGAACCACAGCACTTACTGCCATATTTATACAGTGCCCGGGACATTGTAGACAAATAAATTAATATAGACTAGAACTATTTAATTGATTCCAACTCTCATAAGATCAAAGGTGAAAGTTCTAAAATGCCATTTTCTCTGCTACAGTGGGAAGGTTATCACAAACCAATGTTTCTTTTCTCCTTTTCAAAATTGGAAAGCCTCTCTGAGCTGAGAGACTACACAGAGAGTTTAGCAGATAATGGAAAAGAGGAAGAGAGACAGGAACACTGTTTACCTCAAGCATCCGGTATGTCAGGACAGTCAGTCATCTCTCTGCTTTCCCCTGAAGAACTGAAGAAACTTATAGAGGAAGTAAAATCATTGGATGAGGCAACCTTAAAGGTGAGTCTACTTTTTAGTTCAAAGAACTCACAAACATGGGCTAGCTAAGAAATGGATATCACAGTCTTTGTTGTGTGAAATTCTTCCAAATAAAGCAACTATATTACTGTAGCAATTATCACTTCTTTTCCCCATAAATGATAGAATCACAGAAAATAGGGATGGAAGGGACTTTGTGAGGTCATCTAGTCCATTCCTCTGCACCAAGGTAGGGTCAACTATACCTAAATGGTTCACAAAAGATATTTGGCTAACTTGCTCTTTAAAACCTCCAGTGATGGAGGTTCCACATTTACCTTATGTAATCTTAACTCAAAGATCTTTATAAAGACAACCAAAAACACTGAGCTGCATGTTACCCTTAGAATAACTAAGGTACAAAGAGGGGAAGGCCAGTATTTCCAGAAGAATGTACTGATTTAGGTAGCCTCTATTTTAGGTGCTCAATTTGAGACGCACAGGACCTGCTTTTCAGAGTTACTGAACATCACAGGTGAATAGTAGGGGAGGCACGGGTGGGGGAGGCACATGAGATTCACCCCCAACTCAGCACCGCTCAGGATGGGGTAGTTTATTTGCTGCGCAGGCCAGCGGCATTGGCGGAGGAGGTGGGAGTGGGGTGCACACTAAGTCACAGCATAGAAGTACAGGAGTGGATATGGGGCTTTTGGCAGGCCCACAAATTGTGCCCT
>NW_005843198.1:87293-91715 GCF_000455745.1 Alligator sinensis
GTTGGGTGTGGTTGGAGCTGGGGTGCACAGAACAGCTGAAAATCAAACCCCTGTTGCCTCAAATTTTGGAACACAAAAGTAGTGTGTATATTTGAAAACTTTAGCTTGAGTGGCTCGTTAAAACTCAAACAATCCAATCAGAGGAGCAGCAGAAAGTAAAACCTTCGGAGCATCCTGTTGCCTAGATCATCTCCTTACTGTTACTGCAATGGCAAATGAAATGTATCAATTTTTTCTTTACCAAAAATGTGTTACAGCTGACCTGTAAAAGCTTTACAGTTCATGCTATTAAACAGGAATCTTTTTCATACTAAGATATCTTACAGGACAATCAAGACTAAAGCAGTTCATCTCAGCTTACTGTTAATATAGGAACTTGAACAAGATAGAAACTAGAATTACAAGTAATTTTTCAAAAACTGTCAGTAAGAGTTTGGGGAAGCTGCAGACAAACAAAGAAAGTAGTATTTCACAGTTGCAAGATACTCTACATACTTCTTACCACTGAACCAACGTTTTTTTCTGGTTCTATTAAATATTGTACTTAAACAATTTAATATAATTTAATTTCTACCGCATTTGCTGAAGCAGCAACACTTGGGAACAGGATGTCATTACATTAACTAGAATATCAAGGTGGAAATATTCTACTGACTAAATACAAATAAAATGTCTTAGCAGTCCAAATACTGTTTGCCACTAAGTCCCCTTGCAGAACACATATTCATATGAAAAAATATATGAATCTTCTAATTTTCTGTTAAGTGTTGTTCTTTTCTTTGCCTAGCAATTTGATGATATTCATGTTACAATCCTGCATAAAGAAGAAGATGCTGGTCTTGGATTCAGCTTGGCAGGAGGAGCTGATCTAGAAAACAAAGTTATTACTGTAAGTAGTATCTTTCTCTGACTAGGAAAGGTGACAGAGAAATTACAATTGTCTGCACATGAAAGAATACTATGAAGCAGAGGCTAAAAGATTCTTAAATGAAAATTCTCACCATACAAATTAGGTTTATTAACACAGGATCCTAGGGAAGCAGGAACTTCATGAGGTCATCTCGTCCAGCTCCTGCTCAGGACAGAATCATCCCTGACTAAACCACCCCAGCCAAATGTTAATCTGATCTGCTCTTGAAAATGTTCAGGGACAGATAAAACTTTCCATCAGAGTATATTATTTGAGTGGAAAAATTGAACACAAATTTAATTTTGAACCAAAAGTACTTTTAAACCAAACCAAAATAAAACATTCATATTTTTAATTGCCTCCCATGGTACTGTAACTAGGGGTGAACGAGCAGGGCACAAGCCCCTGTGCAAGGTGGCAAGCCTTTGGCAAGCTCTTCACCTGAGGCAACAGACTCGTAGTTACACATCCGTCCTCCTCTTATATATCCATCCTCCCAGCAGAAAATGATTAATGCCTCAGTCTTTTCCCTATGTTTCCCTTTTTCTTCTCAAACTTTTCAACAACTTATCTAGCTTTAAAAAATGTTGAGTGACAGAAGAAAAACAAAACACTATAATTTTACCACTTTAACGTTTCAAAACTTTCTTTTTAAAAAGTAGTTCTTAAGTAGTATTCAGACATAATGACAGAAATGGAAAAGAATTTCAAGTTTGTAATTGGCAAATTATGGCAGAAGGTCAAGAGAAAATGGAATATTGGCAGAAAATGGGAGCAAAGATGCCTATTTCTAATGGTCATGCAAGTAAAGGTAGGGTCTACTAATCTAAAAACATAATACCTTTGGAAGCAAAATACATGCTATAATGTGGCTTTAGCATTCAGCTATGATTATGAAGGAAATAGTCAGGTTCATCTTTTCAGACTCCTTCCTCTAATTAGGAACTTTTCCATTGTGGTCCCTGATCTAACACCCTCTGAATTCAATGGTACAGGTTCAGGACACAATACTAAGCCAGTTAGTCAATGAAATCTAATGGCTTATAGCATCTCCAGTTTATTCAGTATCTCATATTTCTTAACAGGTTTCTGTACAACCATTGCAAGCCATGATTCTTAAAAGGAACTTGCTTTCTTGCAAAGGCCTGACAATATGTGACATTATGACTGTGAGATTTAGTTATCTCTCTTTTCCAACAGGTCCACAGAGTGTTTCCTAATGGACTGGCATTTCAGGAAGGAACTATTCAGAAAGGAGATGAAGTATTATCCATTAATGGAAAGTCTTTGAAAGGTGTCACACACAATGATGCCTTGGCAATCTTGCGTCAGGCTCGACAACCAAAGCAAGCTGTTGTTGTCACTAGAAAAGCCAAAGAGGAAGAAAAAAGTCTTAATGTTTCATTTGATTCTACTACCTCTTCTATGGCAAGCGAAGCTTCAACAGAATCAAGTGAGTATTTACAGAAGCCTTACAGCTGCTGGTGCTTGTACACACACACAGACACACACATTCCTACTGTTTACTAAGGACTGCACAGGATTTGGCCAGCAAAAATCTGAGACTCACAGTTAAAAGTTGTGCAAGTATTTGAAAATTCAGTGAGTAGGTCTGAAACAATATGTTGTTCAACTGATATCAATTGGTTGTGTATAAACAAAAATCATAATGAATATCTATGGGAGAAAATGAAGTTGGTCAAGAAAGATAAACAGAGGTAAAAAAAAACCCAAGATTAAAAAATGAGGTAAACAAAGGCCAAAGGAGATGAACATTATCAGATTTATAAATAAATTGCTGAATTGCACAAAAAAATAGGATTCCTTAAGATTAAATTTTAAAAGCACGTACTTATATTCAACATAGTTAATAAGCCAATGGGTACTTATATAACTAATAATATTTTTTTATTCCCAAAACTACTAGGGGCACTGACAGACATGCAGCTTTCTGCTGCACTTTGGAGCCAGCCTTGTGTCTGCAGCCTCTCTCCCCTACCCCCTAACCCCCTACCCCCACCTGAGCTCCAGTGCTGTCGTCAGGATGGGAGGGGGAAAAGGAAGGGGAAGGAGCTCGGTCTGGGGTTTGTCCAGCCTTCACTGGAGGGGGCGGAGGTGAGTGGATTGGAGCTTGAATCCACCCGTCCCCAGTGGGGCTCCAATCCACCCCCTCTCCTCCCCTCTCCCATCCTGAAGAGAGCACCAGGGGTAGGGTTAGCTGCTTCAGCCCAGCCCTGCTCCCAGGCAGGAATTGACAGAAGTTAATGAAGGTGATGCACTTTGGAGTGCCTTCATCTGAACCCCCATGTAATGAGGGTTAATTTGTCACACAATCAGGCACTTTTAAAGTGCTCTGCCGCTGTGCACTTCTGTCAGGGCATGCCTGTAGAGCACTTTCAGGGGGCCGATTTCATGACAAAACATCATTTCTATCAGTGCCCTGGAAGTTCCTAGGTAACAAACATATTTTGACAGGATTTTTGTTTTCAGCTTAGGTAAATCATGTATGGTAATCCACCATAACCAATGGCTATATGCAAAACATAGTGAGGACACAGTACTAAATATTCTTTTTTCTCCCTTGTAGAACTTAAGAGATTTGTAATCACATTTACATACCCAAGTTTATATTTCTAGCCCTTTAGGTAAAAGTAGTTTTAATACTAGAATCAGATCAAATGAAGGTCAGTCAATCTAAACCTAGAGGGCCCAGTGGTCTAGCAAGGTTAAGAATGCCATTTGCTACAACCAACAGCATCACATGGAATTGCCCTGCCCGAACAACCAGGTGCCCATTTACACCAGGGCAGCCTTTAACACATGTCTGGAGTGAAGCTTGAATATAGCTCGAGGTATACAATGAGAATGCCTAAATGATTCTCTCAATGATGAACTATGGAAGTAATAATTCACTCTCAGCATTTTTATGTAATTCCAGGAAACTGAAGCAGACATCCATTGCCACCTTTGCATTCTGTTAGGAGTTCAGTGTAACTTTCTGTACAGACATTCAGTAACTCAAGCCAAAGGATCAAGAGCTGCCATTTTTGCCTTGTTTTGATTTGTGTGTCATAGACTCATTGGTACAACATTGAAATAGAGGTTTATTCTTTGGAATATGCTCCTGTTTTTCATAGCATTTATTCCTTCCCTGATTACCTTCCATTTCTTCTCAGCAACTGAAGACACAGTCTACACTGTAACTCTAGAAAAGACAGCTGCTGGCTTAGGATTTAGCCTGGAAGGAGGGAAGGGCTCCATCCATGGAGATAAACCCATTGTCATCAACAGGATTTTTAAAGGTAGAGTGGTTTAAAAATGTATTTGGACCGGATGATAATGAAGCTCGTGAAAAATACTTTTTTTAACCTGCAAACTTAAAACCTTGGGATGTAGTATAAATGCCTGGCAGTCTACTTTGACCAGGCAACACAGTGACAGAAATACAGAAATATACAGAATATTTACAGAAATATACATAATTACAGAAATATACTATAAAAGTTTCCCTA
>NW_005843198.1:91725-102511 GCF_000455745.1 Alligator sinensis
TACACAAAGAACTAACACAAATTTTTTTCTCCCGTCAGGGGTTGCCTCAGAACAAAGCAGCCCTGTTCAGCCTGGTGATGAGCTATTGCAAGTGCACACAACTGTCATGCAGGGACTCACCCGTTTTGAAGCTTGGAATATCATCAAGGCATTACCCGATGGGCCTATCACTGCTATCATCAAGCGGAAAAATCCAAGTCCTGCTGCTGCCAAATCAGCTGAAATTTTGCAAGGAGAGGAATAAAACTGCTGCCAATATTAAAAAAAAAACTAAACAAAAAACGTTTCATTAATGAAAACTGTTTGCCAGCACAGCACAGATATTGTGGAAGTGCGGATGATTGCCAGTTACAGATGTCTTTGGAATCTCTTGAGCAAATTTTGCAGTATGAAGAGATGTGCATAAAAAGCTCCCAGTTCTTATTACAATATTCATAAGCAGCTGTTGCAAAGTGCACAATGGTAAAACATGGTTCTGTTAATAATATAATGAATGTAATAAAATGTGTGACGATCACAGCGCTCTCTAGCTTATGTAAATGAACTTGGTGATGATGCTGACTGGAGTGGACAGTTTTCTTAAGCATCAAATTTAATGCAAATCAGAAACATCTGGGAAGTCCGGGGCAGATTTTCATCCCTGCTTCAGTCATTTGGCACTAACTCTTGCTTCACTCCTTCAGTAGAGGAGACAGAGAAGGAGGCAGCGCAAGCTGAGGGAGTGGTCAAATCCAAGTTGGCCTGTCTAAGCACAAAAAAGCCAGGACAGATCAGTAGGAAACAGGTCCTGACTTGACAAATGCTCCACTAGCCTAACACTGACAGAGGCACCTCTGCTGCTTCCTAAGCAAGCAGCTATTTACTTGATTTAAGGGAAGAAAGGATATGAGTCTGGGGCTTCCATAGGGCAGGGAGGGATCATGGCTGAGCTTCACTTGACCTTCCATTGCTCTGAACTCCTTGAACTGTACTGCAGCCTTAACTCACACAACAGCTGTACTCTGTAAATCAGGGAGTAATTTCCTGAAGCCCTCTGCTTGGACCGTTTGGAGCATTAAGCCCACAATTTCCCCTAGGAGAGTTGCCATTAGTTTGAATGCAAATTACATATATGCACTGGAAAAAATCCTTAGCACAATTGATTCAAGCCTTGCAATACCCTTCACATTGCATTGTGAATTTAGGCCATCCCAAGGCTATAGTAATAAGGACATTTAAAACCAGTTTTTATCATCTGAATACATAGTGTATGTAATTAATGTTTAATGACACTGCAGTATTATTTAGAAGGAAGCTACCAATGATAGATCACAGTATTTAGTGCTCCTGAAAACAATCATTTACACTGAAAACAAAAATAGCTTTGGGAAAGATATTCAAGACTCCATACAAAAGGCTCCATATTCAAGGCCATTTTCAGGCTCCATGTAACAGGTGGCATAATATAGCTTTATGGTCAAGGTTAGTGATCACAGCAAAGATCTGACCTGTCTCCAAAACCTGGAGAGATAATACCCCGAAACATCTTACCTTGATCCCCTCCATAGATTTCTACCACTTACTTCTAAATTTATAATTAAGAGGAAGTTATTAATGCAAATAAAACTTACTTGCTTTATTTAATTCTTGCACCTAAACTAAAAGACATTGAGGAACAGATTCTATAATTTCTGCTACTTCAGATAGTCAATGAATGTGCAGTCAAGCTGAATGACAAAAATATTTAATATGCTAATGATTCGTTTCTGTTTGTGTCAACAGAAGTAGTTCGCAGAAACAATAAGCATGCATTATGCCACTGATACAAATCTTAGTCCAGTGTTAACAGGTGTTCTTGTGTACAATAGTCTTAAACATAGAAAGTTGTTCTACATTTTAACAGGAACAAATCAGCTGCCAAGTTTTCAGGATGAATCTTCTACAGCATACATTGTTAGATGCAGGCATGCAATCTTATCAGAGATGTAAGTCATTGCTCAGTTTTGGAAGACAATACCACTGTGCCTTGTGGTCCTTACGGTCCCCTCTGATTTGTTTCACTAACATAGGCATGCATGTACCATTAAGAACAAATTAGTATCTACACCAGGACTCCCACAGGCCAGCCAAGTGATTTTATCTGCTTTGCAAAGCCAGAACATCTGCAGTGGAGGCAAGCAGTAGCCAGGCTGGAAGTGTGTCAATAGCAATTCAGTAGTGGGGAAACTGTCAGTGACCAGGCTATAAGCAGCAGCCCACCTTTGGAGCAAGCTGCATCAGTCTGGCATGCAGCTCCTAAAAGACTGCTGAGGCCTGATCTACAGGCAATGATGAACCTGAAAAGAGGAGTCCTGACACACACAGAAAATGAAAAATTAGTTTTCTTCACTCAAATGATAAATTTAGTAGCAGCAAGAAAAATGACATGTAATTCAAGAGGCAAACCAATCTGTATACTAATATGTCCATATACTAATGCATATACTAATTTTTGCCCATAACTTTATCTTTGGTTTTTAATCAAACTCAGCTTTGAAATGAACAGCAGAGTACTTTTTAAGATTTTTTTAAAGCTCTCGTTATCTCTCTTCGAAGCTTCAACTATTCAGCAAAGCGCCTCAGGGGAAAATTAGGAACAACAGTCAAAAACTCCTAGAAGGCTCCAGACTGGCTATAAGGAAAAACTTCTTCATGGTTCATGTGATCAGACTCTGGAATGGACTCAGGCACCTGCCCTGGAGATCTTCAAAAGGAGACTGGATGCACACCTTGCTGGGCTTATTTAACCCCAGCAGTCTTTCCCACCCAGAGCAGGGGGGGCGGGACCTGATGATCTCACAAGGCCCCTTCCAGCCCTAAACTTCTGTGAATATAATTGGAGTTCTAAGCAAATGTCATTCCACTGTGCAAATATAGCATATCTAGGATTTTTAACCCACTCATCTGTACATATGCCAGAGGAAATACAGGAATAAATGGCCATTTTAGCATCTGTTCGGACCCTGAGTTCCTTGGTTGTGATAGGGTTAGATTTTGTAAAAACCTGGTGTAATGTCTTAGTGTCGGTTTTCACAATCTTTTGCAATACAGAAATGGAGAAATTGTATTAGATATAGTCCTGTGCTAGGTATCCTCCATCAAAAGCAACTTCAGCCATTAAACAGTTTCTTCACTAGAAATTACAGCTTCATTTAGAGAAAGTAAAAGCTGACACAAACACCCCCCACCAAAATCTTCTTTTCACCTCCCCTCTTGCAGTCATTGTTATTTTTCAGGTTATTGTGTCTACACATTTCCTGGTCCTGAGATCAAAAGCAGAAGTGACAATGTACTGGGTAACAGCAGTATGTCTCAGCAACCCCAATCTACCCCCAAAGCAGGAAGAGCCAAAAACACCTTACAAAAGAGCTGTACTGTGAAATTTCCAGCCCTAATTTGGCAGTTTGTAGAGCAGTTCTGTGACATGCAGAATGCTCTTAATTCTTGTTGGACTGTGTATGCCCCAAATCCTATAAAAGTAATCCTTAAATTGCTTAAATAAGGTACATGGCCCTACAATTTTGCCTGAGTAGATTAATGAACACTAACCATTGTCATCACAAGGATTATTTACAGAAGTAAAAGCTGTAGGACCAGTCCTAAGATTTAAATGTGCCCTTAAACTTTTGGGTGCTCAAGCCAACAACGGTTCAAGTCCTGCCAAGATTTGTCCAGGTGCTCAACTGGATTTGCAATGAGTAGCTCTACTGACTGCTCATGGTATGTACAACTAAGCATGTGGATAAGCCCACAAGGATTTTGGGCCCCACATCTCTCACAAAGTTGTTCTTCCTAAGTACAGACAGCAGCAGTTTACATTGAAAACTAGAACCACACAACAGATGAAGGACCCAATCCTGAAAGACATTGACGGTCCACAGCTCTCACTAAAAAGCTGTGCTCAAGTGCTGTGAGTGAAGGGCTCTCTCAGCTTCACAGGCTGGGCTCAAGAGCCAAGGGGGAATGAAGAAATTCTGTGAAGTTCACAGCTCCTGTGAGCCTTGTCAGAGGTGATGGGAACTGAGCAGAAAAGTAGGACCAGCCTTAAAGGAAAATTAAACAGAACCAACCAAAAAGTGTAACAGAAAATATTTATTTTACTATGTGTACACTGACATGTTTTATAAACTTCACATGTACAAGAGACTACTTAAAAAAATTCATCCCTGGAAATCTAATTACAAGGATGAAAAACGATAGCAGGAAGTTCTGTATGTAAGCCTATGAACCACACTACACCCAGTACATTTAACAAGCTTAAGGACTGAACCTGAAATATAGTTAAATAAATAGTAAAAGTAGCAGCATAATCACAGTGTGGATTTACATTTCCAACTCAACAATCATAAATGATCATTTTCTTTTATAAAAGGGCCAAGAATAATGTGTCAATTATAACAGCTCCTGACATTCTCCAAATTATCAGCCATGTTGTAAAGGTGTACCTATCACTGCACACTACATCGGAGGCTGATCTAAGATAAGCAAGGAGGTGAGTCAGGCTGGGGAACAGACACAAAGCACATCCCATTTTTATGACAAATCAAAACTTGTCCACCAAAAAGATGATTCACATGTTAAAAAACACCTCCAGTCAGGGACTGGAAAACTGTTCAGATTCCTGATTATTTCAGATGGGATTAGAAAAATGACAGGTAAAGTGCTTAAAACTTCTTTATTGCCATTGTGTCAGTGCAGTTTGGTTTATGCATTGTATTTTTGGAGCGTGCATGAGAGAAAAGGTGGTAAATGAGAAGTACATTAATCTTGGAAAAGTGAGAAAGAGCAAGCATCAAGAAAAACTATTAAATCCCTTAAGCTGTTGAGGAAGTGACAGTGTGACTATAGTGATAAAAGTGACTTTATTATCCATAGCACAGATTCATCGATAACACAGAAAACTTAAAAAATAAGTTTGCCATGTTATTAATGAATCAGTGTAATGGATAATAAAGAAAGTAACCCGTTCTTAATTAAAGGGGTCTGCAACCCCAAAGATGTGAGCATCACTGCTTTCTGACAGTTTGTACGTCAACATTTTTTGGTACAGAGTGGGTGATAAAGAGGCCAACTCAGCTCTGACCTGTGTGAATTGGTTTAGAATAGTAAGTCCTAATTCAGAAAAATACTCAAGCACTGAAGTCAGTGGGAAACAAAATTAAAATGTCTAGAATGAATTAAGATCTCACCTCACCTACCCTTTTAACTCTGGGCTTGACCATTTTCTGGCTTGGTTCCATTGTAATGTCTTAGTAGCTATAGCAAAGGAGCTAGCTCTCGCCTTAGAAAGAGTACAGCTTCTTGATTCTTGATCTGACTTAAACTGGTACAACACTGATTTTAACAGTCTCCCCTGACATGCACTGAGAGAGCAATCACAAGGAATTTGGAAGTGCACACACTCCCTCTGGAGGGGGAGAGCAGAACTGTTTCCAGAAGACTGCCAGCTTCTGTTTTAAGAGAAATATAAAAAAAAGAATTGATATTACAAAGCTTCTCAGATAGAAAGACAGGCAGAATATGCCATATTAAAAACTGACTTGAGACAAGGCACTTCTCCCAATTCAGCTTTCCAACAACATATCTTTGCTGTTAGAAAAGCATCACATGAGTTTCTACTTCTACCTTTTCCACCTTCACCTAATATGTCAGACCATGGATCATTTGCTCTTAACCTCCCCCTTCTATGCTCCAGCAGCGAGATTAGACTTTCCATGCCCATCAAGCTTTTAGCGTCTTTATAGCTTTGGTCAGATTGCTATAAAATCCAACCATGCTGCTTGGAAAGAACGAGTCCACCACAGTCTGAGGAAGGTAGCCACCAAGATCAGTCTGAAAGAAACTGAGGAGCTGGGTCTTGTCTGGTTCCCTGAGAAAACAACACACAAGTACAAGTAATTTTATTAGTGAGGGGTATAATACAGCAAGGCCTTGCTAGCAAGTTTTGTATTTGGGCATGTATTTATCTGTGCATAAATATTGCTACGTGCTTTCCACTGAAAAGGCCAAGTGCAAGCTTCCCTATTACAGCCCAACATACCCTTTATCTGCCTCTACAAAAAGAGATGGTCAGTTTTTCAGTTAATTTAGGCCCCAGCTCAGCCCAGACATATAAACTACTTCACTGAAGTCAATGGCATTACTCATATACTGTAAATGAAGCATATGCTTATTCATTGCTTGAATTATGGTCTTAATTCTTGGCTTCTCCATTCAGAATATCAACAAGGATTCCCACAATAACGACAGTTTCTATAATGTTAGTAAGTAACCACTAGGAAATTAAGAGAGACTAATTCACTTTGCCTAAGGCGTTGAATACCACTCGTTTGTAATGACATGACAACTAGCTTTGACTATATATGAACCAATGACTGCCAAAGCATTCTTAGTCAGACAACGCATTCACATATTGGACACGAAGTGAACTACAGCACATGTAAGAACCTTTCTTACCCTGGAACAGGTATACAGAAACAGCCACATGGATAATTAAACCCTCTCACGTAACTGGGCTGTGGAGGACAGAGCGCATGCTCTATATTGGTTGCTGCAAAACAAACAAACAAACAAAAAAAACACATTCAAGAAAAAAGACACACTTTCTTTGGTAAATGCCACAAGCCGAACAGCTTTCTACTGGGAAAGATAATCAGTGGTTCTTGAGACTGAGGTTCTTTGGTCTGTGATTTGTAAGAGGCCAGATTAAAATTATGACAACCACTTCTGCCCAGTCTGAGTCAAAGGACTGTGCATACTTTAGGAGTGTTTAATACTTTATGTACTTACAGCAAAGGACATTGTGAGTTATTCATTGGGCTGGTACACACCATGTTTGAAAGATAACTCAAGCTGTTTGCAATAAGTATATATCACACAGGTATGGTATATACCACTCTTTGGAGTGGTATAAACCTTTTGTACCAGTACCAGTATATAGATTTCTGGCTTATATCCAAACTAGATAAGATGCCATATCAACAACATTTGCTTAAGACACAATGACATAAGTAAATGAAGGCAAAGATGAACAGATTAATATAGTTCCAGCAGCTACAAGCTGCTGTTACCACCTCAAGGAAAACTAGTCACTGATGGGCTCTATAGGTCATCTTTTTTCACTAGTTATAGTTAAAACAAAACGTGACAGCTTTGCAATGTCCTATAAAATGCTAAGATATAATCTGATTTAAGGGACTCTTCTGAGATATTTCTATACGGTCTAAAAATCTAAGTGTAATACTAACTGAACTATCTATTCATTCTCCAAAGATGTCATGACTAGCGAATGGTGTAACAACTTACCAGAGTATAAATGGTGCTGGTATTTTATATAGAAATAATAATATAATTTAGCACTGACTTTGTTACTGCATCTTCTGACCAATAATTTTGCATCAAAAAATATTGAGGCATTTCTTACAAAAAAAAAAAAAAAAAAAAATCATTGACGTTCACTAACTTGCTGCTCAGAAAGAGACTATAATGGGAATTAAACCATCTTACCAGTGGATGCTAGAGTCCCATCTTCATACTGCTTTGTTAGAACCACATCTACAAAGTCTCTTGGAGAAATAAGCCTCATGAGAGCTGATGGGGTAGTAGTTCTGCATATAGAGACAGTCTAGAAAATTGAAAATAGCGTTATCTCACTTTATGCCTGTCTTTTCTTTAATACAACAGTGAGTCACATAGGCTACGTCCAGATAAGCGCAGGCGTTGGTTTCCCCAGGGACAAGTAGCAACAGGACACCTCATGCCACTGCTACTTCTCCCTGGGGAACACCCGTGCCACACACACTTTGGCACACACCAGGTTACCCTGGATCAGGTAGGGGAGGCTGAGGCCAGCAACTGTGCTGGCCCCAAAAGCCTTATCATGGGTCCCGGGGGCAGACACACCAAGAAGCCTGGCCAGCAGCTGGAGTGTGGCTCGGGCCAGCCAGGCTCTGGTTTTGGGCAGTGCACGCTGCTGCCACCCCGGTTTTTTTTTGGTGTGGGGTTTTTTTACCCTGAGATCTCCCAGGGTCAAGAAAACCCCCTCACACTGCAAAGTAGCAGTGTGGATAATGCCTGCACGTGTGGTGCGAGGCACTGCAGATGGGCTTGCAGCACCACATACCACATGTTTACGCTCATCTGGATGCGGCCACAGACACCTTTAGTGACACTCAGTTGACATGCAGTGCCTTTGATTTCAATGACATGACTTGCTATTCAGCATGAGTAAAGTTATCACAATCAAACGCTGAGTCTTGGTTCAAGAGCAGTTTTGATAGGAATGATCTTTTAGAAAAGTATCACAAATACACTCATGAAGACTGTTACTTAACACACTTCTATTGATGACATCTCTTTTAGAGAACTAATAAATTTAGTAACTTAAACAGCAACAACACCGCTTCGTTATTTCAAAAAGAAATAAATAAAACCATCTGTTTAATGTCAGCTATCATTACAGGTACTTTTGTTAACCACGATTATAAAGGCTTGGGAGAATTGACATTATAAAACCATACAGACCTGGAGTCAGGCTATAACGGGGGTGGGCAATTATTCCAGGTGGAGGGCCACTTACCCAGTTTTGGCAAGCTGTCGAGGGCTGCATGGGTAGCCCTGCCCCTTGACAGGTGCCCCGCCCCCTGGTCACCATCTTGGGACCAATGTCCCAATGTCTTGGGACCAATGTCCCACGGCCAGCACCAGTGGGGCACAGAGCAGGGCGCAGGCTGGCAGGGGTCTGTGGAGCTGGGCTGCACCAGTAGGGAGAGGGGGGAGCTGGCCCGGCTCCATAAAGCCCCTGCTGGCCAGGGGTCTGTACCTCTGCCGCCCTGCTCTGGGACCTGCTGGTGCTGGCTCTGGGCCACCGCTGCAAGTCCTGTGCTCCCGCGCCCGCTCACTCCCAGTGCACCCCCAGCCCTGAGGTACAGGTGGGGGGCAGCGCACAGCCCCAACCCCCTGCTCGCCCACAGGGAAGGAGCTGGTGCTGAGCATGGGGAAAAGCAGCCCCTCCTCCGCCCCCTGAGCCGCTCTCCCTGCTGCAGCCACTTGCAGCCTGTGCAGGGCTGTCCTGAGCAGGCACAGGCAGCCCCATGTAGACTGCGAGCGGCCGGAGCCCCCCGCCCCCTTTCCCCCACACTCAGCACTGGCTTGTAACCCATCCCCGCAGCCAGCCTGGGCCCCACGAGGGCTCCAGGCTTGCCTGCTGGGGCTGTGCTGGGGCGGGAGCAGCTGCGGCTCCCCCACTTGCCACACCAGGCAGTGTTTGCTGCTGCTGCCCGCCCGGAGCTCATGCACTGGGCTGCAGAGAGGTGGTGGTGGCTGCCTCACCACAGCCTACCATGGTGCGAGCTCCAGGCGGGCAGCAGCGGCAAACACTGCCCAGCGTGGCATGCAGGGGGGCCGCAGATGCTGCCACCGTGGCACAGCCCCGACGGGCAAGACCGGGGGGAAAAGTGGCCCCTTGCCCACCCCATGCCTGGCGCCCCGCGCTGCAGCCGCTCGCAGCCCCCGTGGGGCTGCCTGTGCTGCTCAGGACAGCCCCACACGGGCTGTGAGCAGCTGCAGCAGGGAGTGCAGGCCACAGGGCAGGGCAAGGGAGGGGCCACTTTTCCCCATGCTCTACACCAGCTCCTTCCCTTCCCTTCCCTGCCCTTCCCCACACCCACCCTTACCTGAGCTTCCCACTTCCGGGAAACCACCTGGTCCTTGCTGGGGCTTCAGGCTGTGGGGGAAGGGCTGGACAGGCCCTGCTGTTGCAGGAGCCTGCAGAGGATTCCCCTGGGTCCTACTGCTCCTGGCTCCTGTCATTTTTAACAGGAACCAAGGACAGATACATTTCAATTTCAAAATTTTTTAGGGGCCCCGTGGGCTGGATCTGGCCTGTGGACCGTATTTTGCCCACCCACCCCTGGGCTATTATGTCAAAAAATTAGAATGGTTTTTAAAAGTATGCATTATTTATCATATTTCACTACAACAGTTCCACTCAAAGAGGCTTTCAGTGTCAGGTCAAGACTTGATAACATATTTAATCGACAAACTCAAAAGGAGCACGATTTTGGGCAACAGGTTCAAAATAAACGGTTTCCAGAAGCTATTCAATGCTCTTCGCGGTTCTGCAGCTGCAAAACTGTCCTGAAGCTACCTGCTTCCACGGGACCCAATTCTGACCCTACTCCAGTCCAAGGACATTTAACCATAGCGTCCTCGTCACTTTCGTGGCACTTACGTCACTGATGGTTTCAATAACGTCAAACCCCGTCACATTCGGGTCCCAGGTCGGTCTGAGCCCGTTGGCGACGGGTTTCAGGAGCTCCCAGACGTTCGCAGGACTTGCCGGCACTATTCCTTCGCCCTTGTACCTGCAGCAGAAAGGAGCTGAAGTCACCTCTGCATCTCCGTCACCCTGAAACCCCCCCAAGGAAAACACCGGGAGCTGGAGTGCCTGGAGGAGGGTTCAGCACTCGCGGCCCCCCCCCTGCGCACAGCAAGCAACCGCACACTCACAGGTTGCCGGGGAACTCGTCCGAGGGTCTCCAGGACACGGCAACGTCGCTCTGGGGGAACGGAGAAAGCCTTCAGGTGTGGAGCTGCGCCCACGCTGCCCTCCCCGCTCTCCTGCCAAGGGCCCGAGCGTCCAGGCAGGGGAGGCTGCTCCTCCCTGGCCGAGATGCCCCCTGCCCTGGGCCGGGCGGCACAGCCTCAGTCCCCAGGTGCAAGGAGGGAAACTGGGCCCCTCCCTCCCGGCCCGCCGCCTCACCGTGCG